>NC_134690.1:163050847-163350847 GCF_050947455.1 Rhinoderma darwinii | reverse complement strand
TCCCTAGGCAGCTGTAGTGCAACCAGAAATTTTGTTTCTATCCTGCATATTTAACCGGTTCAGGACTAGGTATTTTGAGCCTTCATGAATATGTCTATGAACACTGTCTAGAATATTTTTAGCACGCATTAGTTAAACGGCTATAAAGTTTTTTTCGTAGACAGTGCAGGCTTCTTTTTTTTAATGATTTTTATACAAATCCTTTTTGCCATTTTAGAATTTCTAGGCTTAAAGTTTGAAAATTCTAGTAAAAAAATATGCTTTTTTAATTTTTAGCTAGTTTTTTCTGTTACAAATAATATTACCCTAAAATAGACCTTTTATTTGTGATTGTCATTGCCTACCATAATTTTTTATGTATTACATGTCTATTTTAGAGTAATTGGGTAAGGACTAGTGTTACGAAAATGATTAGCGTAGGGAGCGGTTTTCTTTGGGTGGGTATTTTATGTGTATTTATTTTTATTATTTTTTTGCACTTTATTTAACTTTTATTTTTTAATATTATGGTCTGTCCCTCAAATGTCAGAAAAGACCTTTGGGGGATTTTATTTGATTTATGTTTTTCTTTTAAACCATGTTTTTCCATTGTAACTGGGGCTTGTTACATGGAAAACATCCCTCTTGTAGTGACTATTGTCACTAATTGGGCTGTGCTGGGTCTAGTTAGACCTAGCAACAGCCTCCCACTAACGGCATTCCGGCGATCATGTGACCTGTCAACAGGGGCGGATTATAATAAGGGCAATCTGGGTAAGTGCCCGGGGCCCGAGGCTGGAGTCCAGTTCGCTCCCCCGCTTCTCCCGAAGCGGCTGTTAAAACTACAGCCAGTTCAGAGAACCGGGGTGAAGCGGGACCTCTCACCCAATTATATCCTCATCCTTAGGATGCGGGTACAATTGCATACTTTAGCACTGGCGAGATAGGGAACTATCCGTTCTTTTCCTCACATTTGGCGCTTTACTAATGACACCGTGGTGCGATGACGTCATCATGCGGACTGCGCTGTTATGCTGGTTGACGCCGTATGGTCTCTGACCAGTCCTGTGTCGCAGGAGGATGGCACGGGAACAGAAACAGGTGAGAATGTTTTTTTTCTTCTGGGAAGTGTTGGGGGCAATATCTCCAAGGGGCATTGTCTACAGAGGGCATTGTAACTGGCGCTATCTACAAGGGGCATTATCTACAGAGGGCATTGTAACTGGCACTATCTACAGGGGGCATTGTGACGGGCGCCATTTACAAGGGGCATCATCTACAGAGTGCATTGTAGCTGGCACTATCTACAGGGGGCATTGTGACTGGTGCCATTTACAAGGAGCATTATCTACAGAGTGCAATGTAACTGGCGCTATCTACAGGGGGCATTATCTACAGAGAGCATTGTAACTGGCACTATCTGCAGGGGGCATTGTGCTGGCACTATCTACAGGGGACATTGTGACTGGCGCCATCTACAAGGGGCATTATCTACATAGGGCATTGTAACTGGCACTATCTACAGGGGGCATTGTGACTGGTGCTATCTACAGTGGGCATTGTTAGTGTATGTGGTGTTTTACATTGCAATGTTTGACATTAATTCATGGGCACAGTGCATAGTACTATTATATTCAGGGGCACAGTGTATAGTACTATTGTATTCAGGGGCACAGGAAATGTTGGAAAAGTGAGGAGCCGAAGACATCTGAGCTGCAATCTGCAGAAATGGGTTGTGCCTGGGAGAAGTCATCATAGAAGTCTGGACCGGATGAAGAAGAAAAGAGAAAAAGAACAAAAAATAATCTGAGACATCACCTGTGAGTCACTCAATGTAAATGTTCATTCTCCCTGTAACTGATCAGTACTGTAGACACTGTATGATCTGCAGTGAGATGACGGATGGTAACATTATTTTTTGTTAAACAGCATCCTTAGCATATCCTAAATATTGTTCAGGCTATACTGGGAGCTGTCGTTTTATGTCATACAAACGTATACAGCAGGGGTTAAACTGAATTTGCAAATGATCTCTGTACCGAGCTAACTGTATTTGTTCTGGTGCTGTATATATTTACTGAGCTTGGTTCTGGAGCTGTATTTATGTACTGAGCCTGGTTCTAGGGCAGTATATATGTACTGAGATTGTTTCTGGTGCTGTATTTAGGTTCTGAGCTTTGTTCTGGTGCTGTATATATGTACTGAGCTTGGTTCTAGTGCTGTATATATGTGCTGAGCTTTGTTCTAGTGCTGTATATATGTACTGAGCTTGGTTCTGGTGCTGTATTTATGCACGCTCGTCACCACTCTTAAAGGGGCAGCGCGCGCACCGGACATCTTGAACGACCTTTGACCCGTGAGTACCCTGGGCTATAAGAGGGGTCCAGCCCCCTAGTTCGATGCCTGAGCGTTGTTAGTTTTCCCAGTCTGTCTTGCAAATGGTCCCTTAGTGTTTCCCGTTCCTGTTGTTGCCCGTGCCTTGTTCCCCGTTCCTGTTTCCCGTGCTTTGCCCTAGTATCAAGTCGTGCCACGTCCTGTGTCATCTGTCACGTCCAGAGGAATCTGCCACGTCCAGAGGAATCTGCCACATCCTGTGTCATCTGCCACATCTGGAGGAATCCGCCACGTCCTGTGTCGTCTGCCACGTCTGGAGGAACCCGCCACGTCTGGCGCAACTTGCGGCTCCTGTGTCATCCGCCACGTTTGGCGCCATCTGCTGCACCCATCTCATCTGTGCCAGAGCTGCGGCCACCATCTGGACTATTCAGGTACCCTTGTGCGGGACATTGTATTTCTGGGGTGTCCTGTTGTTTGGCCAGCTGCCTCCCCGCTGCGGCGGTACGGCCTAGTGGGTCCACTAACCCGCTTCGTGACAGTACGCTCAGGCCATGGACCCCACTGATCAACCTGAGACGTTGACTACACAAGCCATGCTGGCTGAGATGGAGGATCTCCAGTCACGACAAGACCAACTCCTCCTGTCGATGAACACCATAGCCCATCGGCTGCTTGCTCCGTCCACAGTCATCACTGCACCCGTTCCTGCGGTTCCGCCTGCTACACTTCCTGTCTGTACCGGTACCAACCCCCTATGTTTCTTGCCGCTACCTCCACACTATGACGGAGATCCGAGGTCCTGCAGGGTATTTTTGAATCAGTGCTTGATTCATTTCAGACTACATGCCAGGTCCTTCTGTTCGGATGACGTCAGGATCGCCTTTATCATCTCTCTCCTTACTGGCAAAGCCCTGGCATGGGCCAATCCTCTGTGGGAACATCAGGGACCAGAGACCCGGGACTTGCAGTGCTTCTTACAGACCTTCCGCTCGATCTTTGAGGAACCTGGGAGAGTTTCTTCGGCTGCTGCATCCTTGCTGACCCTACACCAAGGAGACCTCTCCGTGGGCGAGTATACCATTCAGTTCCGTATCCTGGCTGCTGAATTGACCTGGAACAATGAGGCTTTAGTGGCTACATTCTGGCAGGGACTGTCTTCAGGGATCAAGGACGAGCTGGCTGCTCGCGATCTGCCATCTACCCGGGACGATTTTATCCTACTCGCCTCCCGTGTCGACATGAGGATCCGGGAACGTGCCCAAGAGGTTCTCCGGGGGAGAGAACTTCCCAGGCTGGATTCTGCTGTCCCGCAATCCTCCTCAGTCGCCCCACCAGAGGACCCGATGCAGAGTAATTATGTTAAATTGTCTACCCAGGAGAAACAACGCAGATGCACTTCTGGACTTTGTATTGCGGCCATGGAGGCCATATTGTGCGTCTGTGCCCCCAGAGGCCGGAGAGACCCCATTGCCTAGGATTGGTTGGAGAGACAACACTAGGTGGAACAGAATCTAACAAAGGATTTGCTTCCAAATTGACTATTCCTGTAACCCTGGTATCCGGCGACAGGACGCATCAAGTCTCTGCCTATCTTGACTCTGGCTCTGCTGCAAATTTCATCCAGAAAGAGCTTGTGGGTCATCTTCAGCTGCCCACAGTTCCCCTGGAGACATCTTTGGCTGTTGCCTCAGTTAATGGACTGCCTCTGCCTGATCCCATTATCTCTAAAACCAAGCCGTTGAAGCTCCAGGTTGGAATACTTCATTCTGAATTTATTTTGTTCCTTGTTTTGCCCAAGGCCATCAATCCTGTTCTGCTGGGCCTGCCTTGGCTTCGACTACATGCCCCAGTCCTGGACTGGAATTCTGGAGAGGTTCTCCAATGGGGCTCCAAGTGCCATGGTCGTTGTCCGTTGCAGATCCATCCTGTCAAGCCTTCTCTGCCTCAGTCGCTGTCGGGACTGCCTCCCCATTTTGCTCAGTATGCAGATGTTTTCAGCAAAAAGGAGGCTGAGACGCTGCCTCCACATCGCACCTATGACTGCCCCATTGAACTGGTTCCTAATGCCTCTCTTCGCCGTGGACGGGTATATCCTCTCTCCTTGCCTGAGTCTCTATCCATGTCGGCCTATATTAAGGAGAATCTGGAGAGGGGTTTTATACGAAAATCTTCCTCCCCGGCCGGGGCTGGATTCTTCTTCGTTAAAAAGAAGGATGGATCCCTTCGTCCCTGCATTGACTGCAGGGGCCTCAACCTGATCACAGTCAAGAACAAATACCCGTTGCCACTCATCAATGAGCTATTTGATCGCATACGAGGGGCCAACATTTTTTCTAAGCTAGACCTGCGTGGGGCTTACAATCTAGTCCGGATTCGCCGGGGTGACGAATGGAAGACGGCATTTAACATCCGGGGCGGGCACTATGAATACCTGGTGATGCCCTTCGGACTGTGTAATGCTCCAGCAGTGTTTCAGGAGTTCGTTAACGACATCTTCCGAGATCTACTCTATGTCTGTGTTGTTGTTTATCTCGATGATATTTTGATTTTCTCCCCAGATCAGACGACTCATCGGAGGCATGTTCGTCAGGTTCTACTACGATTGAGGGAGAATCATTTATACGCCAAGCTGGAGAAGTGCGTCTTTGAGAAGAGTTCTCTGCCCTTCCTGGGCTACATCATCTCGGATCAAGGCCTCAAGATGGATCCTGAGAAAGTGAAGGCTGTCCAGGAGTGGCCACGTCCCCAAGGCTTAAGGGTCATACAGCGGTTCCTGGGATTCGCCAATTTCTACCGGCAGTTTATTCCTAACTTCTCTTCTCTGACATCTCCCATCTCAACCCTTACCAAGAAGGGTGTGAACGCCAAAGTGTGGACTCCAGAGGCAGAGTCTGCATTTAATAGCCTGAAGAGTGCCTTCACTTCAGCCTCGATCCTCCATCATCCTGACGTATCTCGGCAGTTCTCGCTATAAGTGGACGCTTCCTCTGTCGGTGCAGGTGCACTTCTGTTCCAGAGGAGCTCCAAAGGAAAGGCAGTAGTATGTGGCTACTACTCTAGACTGTTTTCTTCTGCTGAGCGCAATTACTCCATTGGAGATCGGGAGCTGCTGGCCATCAAATTGGCTCTGGAGCTGTGGAGACATCTTCTGGAGGGCGCTGCTCACCAAATCCTGATCTTCACCGACCACAAGAACCTCACTTACCTTCAGTCCGCTCAAAGACTTAATCCTCGTCAAGCCAGGTGGTCGCTGTTCTTCACCCGTTTTCTGTTTGTGCTCCACTACCGTCCCGCGGACAAGAATGTGAGGGCCGATGCCCTGTCCAGATTGTTTGAGACGGAAGACACGGTGGAGTCCCTTCAGACCATCATAGACCCGTCCTGCATCGTCACTGCTAATCCTCTGCAGGTTAGAGACATCCCTCCTGGGAGGACTTTTGTTCGGTTGGCGGACAGGAGAAGAATTCTCCGCTGGGGACATAGTTCTAAACTTGCTGGGCACGCCGGTGTCCGTAAAACCCGAGACCTGATTGCTCGTCACTTTTGGTGGTCCACGCTACCTAAGGATGTTCTGGACTTTGTCTCTTCTTGCACGGTGTGTGCCTCTAACAAAGTGACTCACTCCAAGTCTGCCGGCCTGCTTCAACCTCTGCCTGTACCCAATGCCCCCTGGCAGCACATTGCGATGGGCTTCGTCACAGACCTTCCCCCCTCAGCAGAATGTAACACTGTCTGGGTGGTGGTGGACCGGTTCTCTAAGATGGCTCATTTTATCCCGCTGACCGGCCTACCTTCTGCTCCTCGTCTGGCAAGTCTCTTCATTCAGCACATCTTCCGCTTGCATGGCTTGCCTCTTCACATTGTGTCCTACCGGGGGGTTCAGTTTACCTCTAAGTTCTGGAGAGCCCTCTGTAAACTCCTGGATGTGAGATTGGACTTTTCCTCTGCCTATTACCCCCAGTCCAATGGGCAAATTGAGAGGATCAACCAGATCATGGAAAATGATCTCCGCCACTTCATCTCTTCACAGCACGATAACTGGGTACAGCTTCTACCATGGGCCGAATTTTCTTACAACAACCACACAAGTGAGTCCACCACTTCCACTCCGTTTCACATCGTGTACAGTCAACATCCCAGAGTCCCTCTTCCTGTGTCGACTTCATCTTAGGTTCCCGCTGCTGACTCTGCATATGGGGACTTCCTGCAAATCTGGTAACAGAACCGGTCCTCTATTTTGCTGGCAGTAGATCGCATGAAGCGAAAGGCAGATACTAAGAGAAGAGAGCCGCCTCAGTATCTTCCGGGGACTAAAGTCTGGCTGTCCTCTCGGAACATTCGCTTGAAGGTGCCCTCATACAAGTTCGCTCCCAGGTTCTTTGGACCATTCGAGGTCCTGCAGCAGATCAACACTGTCGCCTACATGCTTCGGCTGCCTCCTACCCTCAGGATTCCCAACTCCTTCCACGTCTCCCTCCTGAAGCCTGTGATCGTAAACCGCTATTCCAAGACTCCCAGCCCTGCGGTTGCTCCCAGCGGCTCCTCGGACATCTTTGAGGTAAAGGAGATCTTGGACACCAAGGAGTGAGAGCAAAGACCTTTTATTTGGTGGATTGGAGGGGGTTTGGTCCCGAAGAGAGGTCCTGGGAGCCAGAGGAGAACCTCAATGCCCCTACTCTTCTAAAGAAGTTTCTCTCTCGCTCCGGTCCCAAGAAGAGGGGGCGTAAGAGGGGGGATACAGTAATGTCCGTGGCTGCGGGCTGTCAGCTCCAGCCTCCCGCTGACAGCCGCAGCCACGAGTCAGCAAGCGCTGGCCCCAGCCTCCTCCTCAGGAGACGCCAGCGCTTGCATCCACTCACCTCCGCCGGAGCCCGCAGGGTGCGCGCGCACGCTCGTCACCACTCTTAAAGGGGCAGCGCGCGCACCGGACATCTTGAACGACCTTTGACCCTGGGCTATAAGAGGGGTCCAGCCCCCTAGTTCGATGCCTGAGCGTTGTTAGTTTTCCCAGTCTGTCTTGCAAATGGTCCCTTAGTGTTTCCCGTTCCTGTTGTTGCCCGTGCCTTGTTCCCCGTTCCTGTTTCCCGTGCTTTGCCCTAGTATCAAGTCGTGCCACGTCCTGTGTCATCTGCCACGTCCAGAGGAATCTGCCACGTCCAGAGGAATCTGCCACGTCCTGTGTCATCTGCCACATCTGGAGGAATCCGCCATGTCCTGTGTCGTCTGCCACGTCTGGAGGAACCCGCCACGTCTGGCGCAACTTGCGGCTCCTGTGTCATCCGCCACGTTTGGCGCCATCTGCTGCACCCATCTCATCTGTGCCAGAGCTGCGGCCACCATCTGGACTATTCAGGTACCCTTGTGCGGGACATTGTATTTCTGGGGTGTCCTGTTGTTTGGCCAGCTGCCTCCCCGCTGCGGCAGTACGGCCTAGTGGGTTCACTAACCCGCTTCGTGACATACTGTACTTGGTTCTGGTGCTGTATATATGTACTGAGCTTGTTCTGGAGTTATATATATATATATATATATATATATATATATACTGAGCTTGGTTCTGCCACTATATTTATGTACTGAGCTTTGTTCTGGAGCTGTATATATGTACTGTGCTTTGTTCTGGGGCTGTATATATGTACTGAGCCTGGTTCTGAGGCTGTATTTATGTACTGAGCTTGGTTCTAGTGATGTATATATGTACTGAGCTTGGTTCTGGAGCTGTATATATGTACTGAGCTTGGTTCTGGAGCTGTTTATATTTACTTTTTTTTAAAAGGTAAAAGTAGATGTTAAATCTACTTTTACCTTAAGGGTAGGTAAATATAAACAGTAAAAACTAAACCCAAAAAACCATGGAGGAATCTCAGTTTTTTCCAATTCACCCATTATATGGTACTTTAAATGGTGCCAATAAAAACTGCAACTCCTTCACACACAACTCCATTGACCTAAAAATAAAAAAGTTATGGCTCTAGGAAGGCAGCGAGTGAAAAATGAAAAAAGTGGTTAAACAACAGACACTGGTTCTTTAAGGCCTCATGCACACTTCCATCACCGTTTTTACTGCTGTTTTTCACGGATCCGTTTGTCCGTGATTGGAACCGTGTGCTTCCCGTGTGTACTCCGTGTACACTTCCGTGTTTCAGTAAACGATATTGTGAGTGCCGCACATGCTATTCCCTGTCCAGCGGTGCTCACTGTCCAGGATGCTGAAAGAGTTACTGCCGATCAGTGCAGCCCTTTAACTCTTTCAGCACCCTGGACAGAGACTACAGCTGGACAGGGAATACCATGCACAGCGCTCACAATATAGATTAATGGTTCATTAAAAAAAAAACGCAACAAAAAAAGTTACTATTTACCCAGAACTCCCTGCTTGCGTGCTTCTTCCTCAAGTCCGGCCTCCTCAGATGACGTTTCAAACCATGTGACCGCTGCTGCCAATCACAGGCTGCAGCGGTCAAATGGACTGCCGCAGCATCCGGAGAGGTCGGACTGGATGTCAGAAAAGGGAAGCGTCCCCAAGACAATGGCCGGGGTACGTATGAACTTATTTTTCTTAATATCGCTGTGTTCCAGCACTGATCAGCAGCCTCTTCTCTCTATCAGTGCTGACAGAGAGAAGGGGCTGCCGATTAGTGCAGTGCAGTATCTGTCTGTATGATGCCTTCCGTGTGCCATCAGTTTTTTTTTGACGGCACCATTGACTTGCATGGGCCTCACAGTCACGGAATCTCGGACCAAAGTAGGACATGCTCTACTTTTGTCGGAACAGAGCAACGGGACCGTCAAAAAAACTGAAGTGTGCATTGCCCCATTGAAATGAATGGGTAAGGGTGCTAGCTGTCTGAGAAACGGCTAGCACCCTGAAGAAAAAGACTGAAGTGGGCATGAAGCCTTAAGGTTATATTCACGCACAGCAAGTTGTTTTTTTCCGGAAACCATTAACAATTATAAGCTCCTTATCTCTTTAAACTGAGTTCACACAGAGCTTTTTTGCAGGAGTAAAATTCTGCCTCAAAATTCAAAACTCAAGAATTTGATCTGCCTGCACACGGTTCGCCGCGATTTTCGCTGCGTTTTTCGCTCTCGGCCATTGAGTGCCACGGGCAAAAACGCCACAAAATACGCTTTCTCTGATGTCAGTGGGAGGTCAGAGGCGTAAACACCCGAAGATAGGGCATGACGCTTCTTTTTACCACGAGCGTTTTTTACCGCTCGCGGTAAAATAATGTGTCCGCCTCCCATTGGAATCAATGGGAGGCATTTTCGGCCGTATTTTGGTGCGGTTTCCGCGTCAAAAAACGTGTAAAAAAAACCTCAGTGTGAACAGGGCCTTAGTGTCTCAAAGTATTCTGCTTTTCTTCTGTATGGCTCATTCTGCTTTTACAGCAAACAAAAACTGTGCCAGATCTGCGGCCGCCTAAACAGAAATCTGCAAATATATATGGTACAGTGTCTTCAGAGTTCTGTCTTCAGAGTTTGGGGGGGGGGGGGCAGACTTGAAAAAGTGCTCGGGGTCCATGGTACCCTTAATCCGCCCCTGCCTGTCGCATAATCACCGGGACCAATAGAGGCAGCGGCGCTGCGATCAGAGTAGATAGGATAAATGAAAGCTGCTTCTATCTTCTCTTCAGGGTTAGCGGCAGTCACTGACCGTCGGGCAACCGACATTCAGCTGCCTGATCACTCAGGCAGCCAGCTAAAACCTGCGCTGTAGATACACTATGGTGCGGTTTTAAGGACCTCGACCTCCGGTCGTATATATACAGCCGGCGGTCAGCAACCGGTTAAGGTATGTTCCTTCCCTCTGCTGGTTTCCATAAACTCTCACTGTAACTGTGCTTAGTGGGCAAACTTTTCCTAGTGTGGAACTAGAAAGCTGCCCTGTGAACTCTGACCAATAAGATATCTCCCCCAAGCTGCCCACTGCCCTCTCCCAGCAGGAGTCTCAGCATGATTAAGGCAACGAGAACAACATGACCCTCCCTTCTTCCCCTCCCTTCTCCTTTTCTCTGTTTTATTAAAGATTAGATTTTTACTGACTGAGAAGGGCTCTGCACATATACATAGAGCCTACAAAACATATATGAGAAAGTTTCATGCATTTACATTTATTACTGATTTCTGAGGGGGGGGGGGAAATAACTATAGGCACACATTAAAAATCAGAAGCGTTTATTGTAACAAATAAGCAATAATACTATTCAGTGATATTAGGGACAGGTAAAAGGGTGTGACAACCTTATTTGAATTTCCAGAACTTGTTGTCAGCACCAATATTAATGTTAATTCATTATTATTATTATTATTATTATTATACTGTAAGATATTTAATTTGTGTTATTCTTTGCATAGAACTATCAGAATAGCTAGTCATAGCAGAAAATATTTGATGTAAAGTTACCCTTGAACCTGGGCATTGGTTATCTAACTTTAACGTTAAACAGTATTCCCTGTGGCAGTGTTTTAAAACCAGGGTTCCCAGTATAGGGGTTTCCCCGGATACAGCAGTAAACCTATCTCTTTTAGGGCTGATTCAGACGAACATGGCGTTTTTGCCCACGCAAAACACGCGGTGTTTTGCCTGCACAAAAGCCACTTACCTGCTCTGTGAGGCAGCATCATATGATGCGCGGCTGCGTGCTTTTCGCGCAGCCGCCATCATTATGACACGCCATTTGGATGTTTGTAAACAGAAAAGCACGTGGTGCTTTTCTGTTTACATTCATCCTTTTGACAGCTCTTGCGCGAAACAGGCAGTTCGCACGGAAGTGCTTCCGTGCGACCTGCGTGGTTTTCACGCACCCATTGAATTCAATGGGTGCGTGATGTGCAAAATACGCCGAGATATTGAACGTGTTGCGCTTTTTATACAGCGGACAAACGCTGCGCAAAAAGCACGGACTGTCTGTACTGCCCCATAGACTTCTATTGGTCCATGCGTGCCGCTTGAAAACCACGCGTCCTGCACGGACGCAATTCACGTTTGTGTGAATCCGCCCTTACATTAGCGGTGACAAACTGACTTATACATGCTCAAAGATTACTTGAGGTAGAAATGGAAATAAGGATTTCTTGGGAGTAGAAAAAAATATTTAGGGTTCCCCCCATGGTAATAAGGTTGGACATCACTGCCCTATGGTGAAATGGTGGTGAATCCCGTAAAGAATCTCAACATGATGTAAATGGAAGCAATGTATATACTGTATATGAAATTGAGGCTAATAGTTTACTAACACCTTGGCTAACAAAATAGTAAGAAGTATCAATTAATTACAGACAGCTTTATTTCACTATATCAAAAAGTTTACATACAAGGTCGAGAGTTTACATAAACTTTGTTTGTATTTTGGTGGCATTGCCTTTTATGATTCTCACTAGGCTTTTTTTACATTTTTACCCCAACCTCCTGACAGAACTGATGTAGGTCAGTCACGTTTGTGGTCCTCCTTGCCCAGACACGCTTTTTGAGTGAATTCTCCTCAATTCACTTTGGATCCGATTTGGTCGTCCATCTGATTTGGTCCGAATAAATCACAATGAATTGAAAGTGCTCCGATTGCACTGAAAACTCATGTCTGATTCTTTGATGTTTCCTAGGACTGTATCTAACCCCTTTCAAGCTCTCAAAGGCAAGCCAGCATTAGTCATATCAAAGTGACAGCAATATATATTGGTAGGTGGAGGAATCCAAAAAACAGGCAGCACACCGTAGTTTGAAGTGCAAAAAAGTGGGTACTTTATTACCCCATGTGCACACAAGTACCCACTATTTTACACTTCAAACTACCGTGTGCTGCCTGTTTTTTGGATTTCTGTATAACTGGGAGCTTGGTCTGCTCCATAGGGCTTGCACCCACACTTATTCCGATGCTGCTGGACTTTCTGTTTTGCTGTATGGGTAGATGGAGGGATATCTGCAGTGCATTTTGGGAAGGCTACCTGCAAGGCATCATGAGGTCATGTGATTGTTTCCCTAATCTGGAAAATGGTGAAATGGTGGCCAGTGCTGGCCGACGGCCACCATTTTGCAGCGATTCATGCGTCACAAACAAAAAACGTTTTAGAATTCTGACTGAATTCAATTTGTGTAGAATCGATTCACTCATTTCTAGTCTTGAGGTCTTGCTTCAGTATTTCTAGATAATCCTCCGTCCTCATGATCTATTTTTAAGTGCACCAGTTCAAAAACACCCCCACAACATGATGCTGCCTCATGCTTTACTGTTGAGATGGTGTTCTTTGGATTTAAAGAGGCTCTGTCACCACGTTATAAGTGCCCTATCTTCTACATAATGAGATTGGCGCTGTAATGTAGGTAACAGCAGTGGCTTTTATTTAGAAAAAACATCTATTTTCACCAAGTTATGACCTATTTTAACTTTATGCTAATGACTTTCTTAATAGACAACTGGGCGTGATTTTACTTTTGACCAAGTGGGCGTTGTGGAGAGAAGTGTATGATGCTGTAAAGGATCTGCCAGGCACAGCTTCGGGGTTAATGCCCATAGATAATCAGTCTGCACCTGCTTCTATGTCTGATAGACTGACTCCATCTTCCACCACTCAGGGTGGCAGGCTTAGGAGTGGGAGAACCTATCAGAGCCTGGCCAGACGGAGCTAGCTCCCGCCCTCTGTCTATTTATACCTGCCTTTCCCGTTCCTCCTTTGCTTGTGATTCTTCTCTGCTGGTTTCCTGGCCCTGCTGCAGCTTCTGTACTATTTGACCCTGCTTCATATGACCCTGGCTTACTGACTACTCTTCTGCTCTGCGTTTGGTACCTTGTACACTCCTGGTTTGACCCTGACTTTATTGACTACGCTCCTGCTCTGCGTTTGGTACCTCGTACACTCCTGGTTTGACTCGGCTCGTTCACCACTCTTGTTGCTCACGGTGTTGCCGTGGGCAACTGCCCCGTTTCCCTTTGTTCTGTGTTTCCTTGTCTGGTTGTCTGTTGTGCACTTACTGAGTATAGGGACCGTCGCCCAGTTGTACCCCGTCGCCTAGGGCGGGTCGTTGCAAGTAGGCAGAGACTGAGTGGTGGGTAGATTAGGGCTCACTTGTCTGTTTCCCTATCCCTGTCATTACAGATGCTGACCAATCAGCGTCATACACTTCCCTCCATTAATTTACTCTGCACATAGTGATCCTGCGTAGTTCACTATGTGCAGTCACCTACACACACATTAACGTTACTGAAGTGTCTTGATAGTAAATAGACATTGCGTCCAACCAGGACGCGATGTCTATTCACAATCCCGACACTTCGGTAACGTTTGTGTGTGACTTACCCACACCACACATCGAGATCACGCTGTGCTGTCATGTACAGAGAGATCTCGCGAGAGTACGCTTGCTGTGCTGTAAGTCCCACACAAACGTTACCGAAGTTTCGGGATTGTGAATAGACATGTCCTGGTTAGATGCGATGTCTATTTACTGACAAGACACTTCAGTAACGTTAATCTGTGTGACTGCACATAGTGAACTGTTCAGGATCACTATGTGCAGAGTAAATGAATGGTGAGAAGTGTATGACACTGATTGGTCACTGATTGGTCAGCGGCATCCACTTCTCTCCACAACGCCCACTTGGTCAAAAGTAAAAACACGCCCGGTTCTCTATTAAGAAAGTCATTAGCATAAAGCTAAAATAGGTCATAACTTGTTGAAAATAGATAGTTTTTCTAAATAAAAAAGCACTGCTGTTACCTACATTACAGCACCTATCACATTATGTAGGAGAAAGGGCACTTATAATGTGGTGACAGAGCCTCTTTAAAGCCTCAAACTTTTTCCTTTATACATAGCGCTGACCATTATTGCCAAATAGTTAAATTTTTTATTTATGTGATGTGGGAATACTCCACTAAAAGGCTAGGTCTTCATCCTGGTGATCACATGCATACTTCAGTCTGGCTTTTTTATGTAGGTCTTGTAGTGGGGTTTTCAGCTCAAGGTTTATCTCTTAACGGTGGTTGTAGTTACTTTGGTACTTGATGCCTCTGAATCCTTAACCAGCTATTTTGCTGTTATCTTACGGTTCAGTTGAACCTTTTGGACCAAAGTTCATTCAGCCATGGTAGCTAATGTGAACAAAGCTGTGTCTATATAATCTCCGAAAATTTATTTCTGCATACAATTGTTTGTAAAGATTCTTGTGAAACCTTCAGTTGTTTGTTAATTGCTCTTAGGAAGAACTGGACTTGCGCATGTATTTGTTTCTGCGGTTCTGGATTTTTCCAAGGCACTGGGTTAACTAAAGGCCCTAAAATACAGCATAAGGGCCTGTTCACATCACCATTCGCTTTCCGTTCCGGGATTCCGTCGGAGGTTTCCGTCGGGTGAACCCCGCAACGGAAAGTGAAAGTGAAACCACAGCTTCCGTTTCAGTCACCATTGATCTCAATGGTGACGGAAACATCGCTAATGGTTTCTGTTCGTCACCATTCCGGCAGGTTTCCGGTTTTCCGACGGAATCAATAGCGGAGTCGACTGCACTATTATCATATTGTCTAATTATGACATTTGGGCAGTTAGTAACTTCTAAAAAGCCGTTATATCAACTTAAAGAATCTTTGAGAATGTTTAGGGTTTGTTCACATGACATGTTGCGTTTGTGGTGTGTTTCTAAAATAGATTAAATCAGTGCAACCCTTTAACTACCATTTTCAAATGACATTTCAGGCAATGGAAATTGTAAGCAGAAAGTTTTTGGATATTTATTTATAGCCTTCTCCTACCTTGTGTGAGTTAAAAGGAATGTGTCGCAAATTAAACCATTTTTTTTAAGTATCGTTACTTATTTTTATTATATTTTTTTACGTTTTTTGCTGTATTTTTTTTTTTTCTTCCATATGGTGGAAAGTATTAATAATCAAATAATAATTTGACATGTTTTCCTGTGTTGGCCAACAGGGGGAGCACTTCACCGAATTACAGCAAGGTGAATAAGGCAAAGCTCCTGACGAAGCCGGTCTGTAGGGCGAAATGCGCGTTGAGGCGTTCATTCATCCATCCGTTCTGGGTTGCCGGCTCCACTCTCCATTATGTCTCAGGGTACGTGTTGGCATTGTTTTTCTGCATGATTTACTTTTTTTGATCCATTATTGCAGTCCTACCTTGCCCATGTGCTCTGTTAGGATTGTCTGAGCTCATTCTTATATAAGCAGAGAGGCAGCACTTCTTTATATATTTGGGTATAGTTATTTTATATGCATGTTCTACCCTTTCTTTCCCTATGGGTTATATGAGTGTTTCCTGGTTATCCTTGGTTGGCTGACTCTGTATGGTCTTTTACATCTGACCGTACTGTCGTTATCTCGATATATGGTTCATTCGTTTTTATATTCCGTGTTATGTCATTTGTTGTATTATATCTAATAAAGATTTTGTATTTTTGTATATTATATAGTACATTATTTCTTAAAGGGCCATGTCCCTTTTTGGTTCGCCTTAGGTTGTCTACTTGTATCAAGGGACCCCTGTCTATGCCATTGTTTTGGTTAGAGGTTTTGTAGGTTGTTCGAATAAGGCAAAGCAACCTGACTCACAGCTTCTGTAAATGTGGGAGGGAATCTCACCCCCCCCTCCCACAAGCCAGGAAAAGGTGTCTTCAAATTGCTTAGCAGTGTCCGGCAGCCATTTTGGGTGTGATTCTGCAGCTGGCAGAAGTTATAGGACACACCAAAAGGCTAAGTGTATGTTCACATGCTTACTAAACAAAGGGAAAACAGCTCCTGATTTTCAGCAATTTTTTAATCAAACTCGCGTTTTTTTAACAGCCGTTTTTGGAGCTGGTTTTCTATAAAGTCAATGAAAAACGGCTCCAAAATCGTCCCAAGAAGTGATGTGCACTTCATTTTGGTGGGCGTCTTTTTACGTGCCGGTTTTGGAAAACTACCACTTAAAAAACGCTCTGTCAGAACAGAACGCCGTATTTCCCATTGAAACCAATGGGCAGATGCTTGTAGGCGTTCTGCTTCCGATTTCTCAGCTGTAAACATTGTGTGTGGCCTTACCCTTATGGCTTATTCAGACGAACGGGATGTACGTCCGTGCAACGCGCGTGATTTTCACGCGCGTTGCCAGGACCTATATTAGTCTATGGGGCCGTGCAGACAGTTGCGTGATTTTTACGCAGCGTTAGTCCGCTGCGTAAAAGTCACGACATGTCCATTCTTTGAGCTTTTTTCGCGCATCATGCACCCATTGAAGTCAATGGGTGCGTGAAAACCTCGCATGTCACACGGAAGCACTTCCGTTGGACGCGCGTGATTCGCGCAACAGCAGTGAAAAGGATGAATGAAAACAGAAAAGCACCACGTGCTTTTCTGTTAACAAACATCCAAACGGAGTGTCATAATGATTGCGGCAGCGCGAAAATCACGTCATACAGGGCTGACACACGGAGCTGTTAAGTGCCTTTTGCGCAGGCAAAACACTGCGTTTTTTGCGTGCGCAAAAAGCACACGCTCATGTAAATGAGCCCTTAGAATGACGAAAGTGAAGTGAATGACTTTTCAGTTGACCGGTTCACACGCCGTGTATTTGACACATTTGTTTTTTTTTGCACATTTTTTGCACATTTTACGTGCAAAAAAACACATTAAAAAAAACCCTTGATTACACTTGATTTTGCGTGTTTGGGAGGATTTGTGTGTGTGTGGGGGAGGGGGGTGCTCGCCGCTGATTCTTCAAAACTGCTGATAAGCGGCTATGAAGTATCAGCGGCGCACGTGCACACTCCGCTCTGCCACACACACACACACACAGGAAAAGTCTTAAAGGGGTCAGCCAGGAAAACATGGCGCTGCACCTGCCCTCAGGTCGTGTGTGATATTACAGCTCTGTCCTATTAACTTCAATGGAGGTGAACTGCAATACCAGACACAACCTGAGGACAGGTACGGCGCTGTGTCTCCAATCCCGACACCCCTTCTGTCCTGAGATGATCCGATGGGGGAGGCGGGTGTCAGAGCCACCCACAGCCATCACTGCAGACAGAACCACACAACTACGGCATGAGGGCAGGGCTTGTCCTGAGTGCACTGTCTCTTGTTATGGACAGATTTATAGTCACATGAACCCCATCTGATGAACCGGTAACCTAGGTCCGATCACATGACAGAGGGGATCACCAAAAACGCTGTGCACCCTAAGCCCGTCCATCCAGCCCTTTCCCGGTTATATCTGCTTCTGGGAAAGCTGGGTGACCACCTTTACCCCTCCTACTGGAGTGTTTGGGGATGTGACTAATGGACCTCTCACACTCCAGTAGGAGGGGTAATGGTGGTCACCCAGCTTTCCCAGACCCCTGAACGGTAAATCTCTCTAGTTGTGCTGAGACTGAGAGGTTCATTAGTCACATCCCCAAACAGTCTCAGCACAACTAGAGAGATTTACCGTTCAGGGGTCTGGGAAAGCTGGGTGACCACCATTACCCCTCTTACTGGAGTGTGAGAGGTTCATTAGTCACATCCCCAAACACTCCAGTAGGAGGGGTAATGGTGGTCACCCAGCTTTTGCAGACCCCTGAATGGTAAATCTCTCTAGTTGTGCTGAGACTGTTTGGGGATGTGACTAATGAACCTCTCAGTCTCAGCACAACTAGAGAGATTTATCGTTCAGGGGTCTGGGAAAGCTGGGTACCACACTAACAGCGGGCATATTATCACCCAGCTTTCCCAGGTCGTTGGGGGGGGGCAGCTGGCGGGGGGGCGGCCGTCGAAGGGGGGGCCGGCCATCGGGGGGAGGTCACGAGAGCGGCGGTCTGTGAGAGAGAGAGGGACAGACAGAGGGGGCCGCCCGTCGGAGGGGGGGGGGGCATCCGGGGGGGGGGCATCGGGGGTCACGAGAGCGGCGGTCTGTGAGAGAGAGAGTGGGACAGACAGAGAAACACACATACCTTAACTGCAGTGCAGCTGGTCTTCATGATAGCGCCTGCTGTCTCCCTGCAAACAGCTGCTCTGCTGTGTGACTCTGACCTGCGTCTGCGCAGTACAGAGACAGAGAGCAGAATCAATGGAACGTTCCTGTTCATTGACTCCTATGCACTGTAGCTGCCGTATTCCATCGCTGTATGTGTCGTTAATCGACACATACAGAGATGAAAAACAAAATGGCAGCCCCCATAGTGAAGTAAAAGTTAGAAAAAAGAAAAAGGTAAAACACAAACACACAAATAAATAAAATGTATTTTAATAACATACTAAAAGCAATATTATATAAATACCGACCTTTAATAGACACCCGGCCTTTAACTTTCTTATTAGATCATTTAATTTCCCCAATCAGCAGCTTTGAGGATCTTATGGCATTACGTATAAGCACAAGACCACAGGTGTAACCTGAGACTTCTGGGCCCCAATGCAACATCTGTAACAGGGACCTCTACCGTCCATGTGGCAATAATAGTATTGATGTCTTCTGATGTGTCAAAGGGGACTTTGGGCCTCTTTGAGCACCAGGGCGCAGAAGTAACTTCTATCGCTGTAACCCCTACAGCTACACCACTGCAGATCACCCTGATAAGCTTGAAAGGTCACAGAACCTAATGAAGTACTTTATTACTATATGAAACTCCAGCTTAATAGGGAGATTAATGATGGCATGGGAAAGGAATTGATTATTGGACAGCAAATATAATCCTAAAAGAGCACAAGGCCCACTAAACAGGCCATTAAAATTATTAATTTTTTTCCATAATTTTAAAAGTAAACACGTGAGTGAAACAAAACTAAGAAACTAAGTGAAATAAAAGAAAACTGTGCGTAGTGTATTATTATTTTTAGACCATTACGTATGTTGTGCAAACTGAGCTGCACTTACAACGCTATGGAGAGTGCTGGCTTGGACTTACTCCTCGAAAGCATATTGACTTAACACCAGGGTCACAAACAAACTAAAATATAGAACACATCTCATGCCTTCCCTGACACTAGATGTGACATAATGTTCTATATTTTAGTTTAATTGTAAGCTTCGTGTTAACTCAATATGCTTTGGAGGAGGGGGTCCGAACCAGCACTCTAAATAGCATTGTATGTGATAATGGGAAGCTCAGTTAGAGTAACATACGTAATGATCTAATACACATAGGCTCACTCTTATTTTATTTCTTATAGTTTTTGACCCACTACTGTCTTTACTTTTAAATGATGAAATAAAAATTATTTTAATGATCTGTTAGAGAAAGACTGGGTCTCTAGTGGGGCTTATACCGTATGAATAGCATTACATTTTTTGTTTTAGAAAGGATGGATTAATTTATAAAACTTAGCTTTTATTCAAGCCCATAAAAAATGGAATATCAAAGTTATAATTTGAATTTTAGTTTTGGTTTTTGTATTTTAATAATATCACATCGACATACAAAACATAAATACTCCTATTAATGAGCACTAGGTGTTCAGTTCCATTCGGTGTAGCGGCAGCAAGACCTAATAGATCTACTGGGATTGCACAGTGGTGCTCTGCCTATCCCTTGTGACTAATCTGCATTCGCCCTAGCTGTTAATAACAATCCAAAAGAACAACCCTGTTATCGCTGGAACCTGTCCCTATTTCCTTCTAGATTTTTTCCTATCGTTATTGCTTTTAGATCCTACACGTTTCATCAGTTTAATTCTGGCTTGTCAGGGAGATATGTAGCGTAACGGCATAACAATTCTTTTGGCAGTGGCAGTGAGTGCCTGAGTCTCGTGTCTTATGTATGCTGGGATATCCCTCCTCTTCTGGGGGCTCGGTCATTGGACAGACAATTGCTGGAGAGCGCTCTTAAGTCATCCCTGCTCTCTCCAGTCTCGCCTCCTCTATTGCCTCCTCAGTGGGCTGGGTTTTAAGTATCGTCACAGGGATTTTTTATGCATTTCCCCTATTGGATCCCTGTTTCTGTCAGTCACAGTGTGCAGCACTTACAGATGAGTTATGCATCAGAGGTTCAACTATATTAGGGTTTTCTACTGTTTCATAACATCTTTATTTCCTAGAAGCCAAACAGTACCTAATCCTTTGTTTAAGCCCTCATATCTTTAGTTTTAACCCCCTTGCCACACCAGGATGCACCGGTACATCCTGTATTGCAGTGCTTTAAGGCACCAAGACGTACCAGTGCGTCCTGGCTAACAACTGTCACCCTGTCAAAGGACAAGATGACAGAACTGTGCCATCAACTGTTTATAACTGTTAATCGGCACAGTAAGATGGCAGGGGAACCATCACAGCAGTCCCCTGCCGGCGATCCCTGTGATTGTTCAGTCATAGCAGACTGACCAATCTCAGCTCCTTGAGAACGTGTATGTGATGGAGCTGGCTCAGAAGCTGAGCCAGCGCAATCACTGCCGGGTGTCGGCTGTATAATACACCCCACTGTAATGGCCAGGACTGGAGCTAGGCTCCGATCCAGCCAATTAACCCCTTAGATGCAGTGATCAAAAGCGATCGCTGCATCTAGGTGGTTTTAGCCTGTCGGCACCCCTGATGGTTGCCATGGCCGCGGGTGTCAGCTGTTTGTCACAGCTGACATCCTGCTCTAATGGCCAGGACCAGAGCCAAGCTCCGATCCGGCCGTTTAACCCCTTAGATGCAGCGATCTAAAGTGATCGCTGCATCTAGGTGGTTAGATTGCGCCCCATGGTTGCTAACGACAACCATCGGCAAATGGGGGGGTGCTGATGGTTGCTATGGCAACCAGAGGTCTAACAATGGCCTCCTAGCATGAAAGCCTATTAGGCCCCGCCGTGAGGCGAAGCCTAATAGGCTTGTTGTCAATGAATAGCTGACAGCTCTAATACACTGCACTATGTAGGTAGTGCAGTGTATTAGTATGAAGCCTACAAAATACGGGGTACAATTAACACAATGTATATGGAAAAATACAAACTTTGAGAATACAAAAACAGTTAAAAGATGAGTCATGCAAAGCATGAAAAAGACGTCTGTCTATGCAGAAAGTGTACATCAAAAATAATTTAACAAAGTCATGAAAAAATATGAACAAATATGCAGCACAGTATCAATAAAACCTAAATGGATATATCTATGAGGCCATGTAAATCCCTGGATGAGAGATAGAGCAATATGTAAAGTGAATAACAATCAAATCCTCTAAAACATCTGGATCATGATGTATGGCACAGTGAAAGCATCATATAAATGAATATATCTATGAAGCCAGGGAAATCTATAGTTAAAGGATGAAGCAACATCATAGATGAAACTGCATAAAAGAGGTGAAGGATAGTGAAACATACCCATGATGGTTCTTTCTGCAGAGAGAGAGACGTCAGACCCGATGCGTGTTTTGGCGGAATGCCTTCGTCCAGGGGTGGCGTCTCTCCAGCGGAAGCCTCCATTGAAGGTTACTTCATCCAAACAGATGCATGTAAAGATAATGATATCACACTTGCCTGTGTTGGCGTCTTGTGCCAGGTGTAAAGATGGTCGATGACACACTTCCGGTCCTGCGTCATCACAATGGGTGTAGGTCAGCGGCGTCTGACATCGCGAAGCCACGCCCACCGTGATAAAGACACGCAGACTGCGAGGTGGCCCAGCCACTCCCCCCCAACACAAGTGCACGGCATAGTATAAAAGGTAAACAAACCCCTGACTGGGTGAACGCACCATGGAGAGAACATAAAAAAGAAGCGAAGGAGATGGACATGAAGACACGGGATAGCAATGAAATTTAAATGTAAATGTACTGAATTACTCACAAGAGATATCCCAGAAACAATGCGATCATTGTCAAGTGTGATGTAGCATTAAAGATAAAATAGAAAATATATGTGTGTGGAGAAAATACGAAACGTGCACAGAGTGAGTAAAGCATATGTGTGGGGAATAAATAATACGGGATGTGTCACAGTGTGAATAATAAATAAGTGAGTGAGTGAATGTATGGTGTGAAAAAATATGTATGTATATGTGTGTATGTACCAGCTCAAAACTAGTGCTGGATAAATAAATATATGAATAGATATTACGGGAACAGGGATGTGTATACACCACAATCAAAAAAGTGCATATAACTGTTATTAACTGTTAATCGGCACAGTAAGACGGCAGGGGAACCATCACAACCTAGTACGGAAGCCTATCAGGTCCCGCCGGGAGGCGAAGCCTAATAGGCTAGTTGTCAGTGAATAGCTGACAGCTCTAATACACTGCACTATTTAGGTAGTGCAGTGTATTAGAATAGCGCTCAGGGCTTCATGCCTTCAAGTCCCCTAGTGGCACAAAAAAAGAAGTTAAAAAACATTAATAAAAATGTTGTAAAAAAGTTAAAAAAATAAAAAAGTTTATTAAAGGAAAAAGCAGAAAACATTTTTAAAAAAAAGTACACATATGTGGTATCACTGCATCCATAATGACCTGAACTATAAAAATATCATGCTACTTTACCCGCACGGAGAACACCGTAAAAAGCAAAACAAAAAAATTCCAGAATCGCTGTTTTTTAGTCACTACCCCTCGCAAAGCAGAATAACAAAAGGGATCTGAAAGTTGCATGTACCCCAAAATTTTAACATTAAAAACTACAACGCGTCCTGCAAAAAACAAGCCCACCCACAGCTTTTTTGACGGAAAAATAAAAAAGTTAAGGCTCTCAGAATATGGCGAGACAAAAAATAAATTATTTGAAACAAAAGTGATTTTATTGTGCAGACACTGCAAATCACAAAAAAACTATATACATTTAGTATCGCCGTAATCGTATCAAACCCACAGAATAAAGTAAAATTGCCATTTATAGCGCACGGGGAACGCCGTAAAAAATAATAAAAAACATCAGAATTGCTGGTTTTTGATCACCTTGCTTTCCAAAAAATGTAATTAATTGTGATAAAAAAAATCGCATGTACCCCAAAATGGTACCAATGAAATCTATGAAATCTACAGATTGTCCCGCAACAAATAAGCCCTCACCAAGCTCCAGTGACGAAAAAAGAACAAAGTTCTGGCTCTCAGAAAATGGCGATGCAAAATGTGCAGCGTTCCAAAAGCGGATAAGACTTTATTTTATCCACAGACATCTGTGGATTATTATTTATTTACTACATTATTATACCCTCTTATTATGCCCTGATGTACTCCACACAGCTTACATATGCCACCACATTATAAACTGAAATACCAGCAAAACCCCAAATAGAACAACTGCCACTAAGCAAAATCTGTGCTCCAAAATCGAAATGCCACTCCCTCCCTTCTGAGCCCTGCAGTGTGCCCAAACAGCAGTTTACGTTCACATATATGGCATCACCATACCCAGGAGAACCCGATTAACAGTTTGAGGTATTTGTCTTCAGTGGCACATCTGAACTGGGCACAACATATTGTGCACTAAAATGGCATATACCTGTGGGGAGCAGTTTCCAAAATGGGGGTCACTACTTGGGGTTTGTTTTACTATTTGACCCCAGAGCCCTGCAATTGTGGGCCAATGCTGCGAAAATCACCAAATTAGGCCTCACATGCGCATATGATAAATGCTTTGAGGGTTGTAGTTTACAAAATGGGGTCACTTCTCAGATATTTACACTCTACTCTGGGATATAAGGGAGCTCTGCAAATTCGCCCGTACACCAGTCCAGCAAAATCTGCGCTCTAAAAGCCAAATGGCGCTCCTTCCATTTTGAGTTCTGCCATGTGTCCAAACAGCAGTTTAGGGCCACACAAGGGGTATTGCCGTACTTGGGAGAAATTGGGTAACAAATTGTGTGTTGTTTTTTCTCCTATTACCCCCTGTGAAAATAAATGAAAATTCACTGCCTAATTCTAATACAATCTATGAAACACCTCTGGGTTCAAAATGCTCACTACACCCCTAGATGAATACCCTGAGGGGTATAGTTTCCAAAATGGAGTCACTTCTCAGGGGTCTCCACTGTACTGGTACCTCAGGGGCTCTGCATATGCAACATGGCGCCCAAAAACCAATCAAGCAAAATCTGAATGCCAAGTAGCACTCCTGCCATTCTGAGCTCTGCCGTGTGTCCAAACAGCAGTTTATTACCACATATGGGATATTACCGTACTCGGGAGAAATTGCTTTACAATTCTTGGGGTGCTTTTTCTCCTTTATTCCTTGTGAAAATTTAAAAAAATGCAACATTTTAGTGGAAAGAATGTTGATTTTCATTTTCGCTGCCTAATTCCAATAAATTCAGCAAAAAAACTGTGGGGTCAAAATGCTCACTATACCGCTTGTTAAATTCCATGAGGGGTGTACTTTCTCAAATGGGATAACTTTTGCTGGGTTTGCACTGCTTTGGCCCCTAAAGGGCTTTGCAAATGGGACATGGCGCCGCAAACCATTCCAGCAAAACTCCAAAAGTCAAATGGTGCTCCGTCTGTTCTAAGCCTTGTCGTGTGTCCAAACAGCAGTTTATTACCACATATGGGGTATTGCCATGCTCAGAAGAGTTTGCTTTAGAAATGTTGGTGTGCTTTTTCTCCTTTATCTATTGTGAAAAAATATGAGCTAAAACTACATTTTATTAGAAAAAAAATTAGATTTTCAATCTCACACCATAAAAAGGTGTGGAGTCAAAATGCTGAATATTCAGTGATGGGTGTTGTCTCCAAAATGGGGTCACTTTTGGGGGGTTTCCCTGTTTAGGTCCCTCCAGGGAATTGAAAACACGACATGGCACCGAAAACCATTCCAGCAAAATCCGTGCTCCAAAATCCAAATGGTGCTCCTTCCCTTATGAGCCCTGTCGTGGGTCCAAACAGCAGTTTATTACCACTTATGGGACATTGCCGTATTTGGGAGAACATGTTTTAAAATGTTGGGGTGCTTTTTCTCATTTATTCCTTGTAAATATAAAAAAATTCTATGTTTTTTCAGTAATTTTTACAGACTAATTCCAATAAGTTTAGTAAAAAAAAACTGTGGGGTCAAAATGCTAATTATACCCCTAGATACATTTCTTGAGGGATGTAGCTCTCAAAATGGGGTCACCTTTGTTTTTTTTTCGCAGTTTTGGCACCACAAGACCTCTTCTAACCTGACATGGTGCCTAAAATATATTCTAAAGAAAATGGAGGCCCCAAAATCCTCTAGGTGCTTCTTTGCTTCTGAGGCCTGTGTTTCAGTCCATTAGCACATGAGGGCCACATGTGGGATATTTCTAAAAACTGCAGAATCTGGGCAATAAATATTGAGTTGCGTTTTTCTGGTAAAACTTTCTGTGTTAAAGAAAAAAATGTATTACCAATGAATTTTGGCAAAAAAAATGAAAATGGTAAATTTTACCTCTATTTTGCTTTAAATCCTGTGAAACGCCTAAAGGGTTAAGAAACTTTCTGAATGCTGTTTTGAATAATTTGAGGGTTCTAGTTTTCAAAATGGGGTGATTTATGGGACTTTCTAATATATAAGACCCTCAAAGTCACTTTAGAACTGAACTGGTCCTTGAAAAAATAGCCTTTTGAAATTTTCTTGAAAATGTGAGAAATTGCTGTTAAAGTTAGAAGCCTTGTAACGTCCTAGAAAAATAAAAGGACTTTAAAAAAATGATGCCAACATAATGTAGGCATATGGGAACTGTTAGCTAGTAACTATTTTGTGTGGTATTACTATCTGTCTTACAAGCAAATACATTTAAATTTAGAAAAATTCTAATTTTTGCTAATTTTCTCTGAATTTTTCACAAATAAACACTAAATATATCGACCAAATCTTACCACTAACATAAAGTACATTATGCCATGAGAAAACAATCTCAGAATCGCTTGGATAGGTAAAAGTAATCCAAAGTTATTACCACATAAAGTGACACGTCAGATTTGAAAATATTAAGGGGTTAAAGTATATTGTTTGTTTATTCTTGTCTTATGACCTATAGAGTATTATTTCTTGTTTTCATGTATAATAAATGGGGTATCATAGTTTTCTCGGCCCTCAGATCAACCATTATATAGACGTACTTATTTGAAGTCCCAACAACAATAGAATGAGGTTTAAACTCAGCACAGATAGAAAACCAACATCGAAAAAAGGAAGTAATAGAACCATGACTATTTTAACAAATACAATATAAATTTTATTGAAATACATAATAAATTTTACACATTGTTTAAAAAGATGAAAATAAGTGAAGGATAACCATAAAACTAGAATGCACACAAAAAAATGGTGTAGCAATGAAATAGAGAGCTAATGTATAGTAAGACAATGAATTACAGATACCACTGGAAGAAATATGTTCCGAAAAAGAGTAATTTGTATAGCTACCAAGTTGAGTATGTAGAAATTATGTAGTATATCCCCCACTAAGATATACCCCCATGGTCGTCTCGATGCACGTTCATAATTTGTTTTCCTCCTGAGGAAAACAAATTAGGAACACGATTCGAGGCGACCAGGCACACTAGTCACTTCCATCCAGGTGAGCTTTGAGTTTACTTTTTATAACATCATTTGGTAGAAACACGTCGTCATCATCATCTTGTTAGCTGCATCATCTAGCTGGCTTCAGCTTCCCACATAGAATATAATCTGCATACTCTTATGTTGCATTTACATTAAGTTTGGTCACATGCATCTTTGTGGGGGCTATACTACATAATTTCTACATATTTAACTTGGTAGATATACAAATTCCTCTTTTTCAGAACCTATTTCTTCCACTGGTAATCTGTACTTCATTGTCTTACTATACATTAGCTTTCTATTTCATTGCTACAGCATTTTTGTGTGCATTTTGGTTTTATGGTTATCCATCAATATATAGACATACAGTACATTACATATCTCATTAGATGTTAATCCATTTCATTATTGAATATTATTCTTTTATTTTGTTAGGTTTAGTGTACATAGATTCCTAATTTGTTTCTTCAGTACTCCACATTATATATAATGTATTTTGTGTATCTCCCTCAGAGGCTATTCAACATCTTTTACAGATTATCAGTGTGCATTCGGTCTAGACATTTCCCTTATGGTTATTGTCATAGTCCGATTCAGTTTTCCTTATAGTACCCATTCCTTTCGATAACCATCTATCCATCTGGGTTTCTTGGGATCATTCAGATTCATTTTATGGTTCTTCGAGGAACTTCCTTTAGAGAAAACATTCATAGTTCAAGTTCTCATTTAAACCTTCTGGGGCTATTGATCTCATTCTGTGTATCCAACTACACTCTATTTGTAAAAATTTATTGTCCCAGTTCCCCCCTCTTGGGCTAGGTTCTACTTGTTATATTCCTTGGAACCTCATAGTTTTGGGGTTCCCCCATGTGCTAGCTATACATGTCTGGCAATTGGAGTGTCTTTTCTATTTAGAATATCATTATGATAGTCCCTTATTCTTCTTCTAAATTTGCGCTTTGCTTTTCCTGTACAGTCCTTTGGACATGCACATTTGGCCAGGTAGATGACTCCAATCTACAGTTAATTAATTCTTTATTTGTATATTCTGTACTTGTAGTTACATAGTTACATAGTTGCATAGTTACATAGTTAGTACGGCTGAAAAAAGACACATGTCCATCAAGTCCAACCAAGGGAAGGGAAAAGGGAAGGAAAAATTTCTACACATAGGAGCTAATATTTTTTTGTTCTAGGAAATTATCTAACCCTTTTTTAAAGCCATCTACTGTCCCTGCTGTGACCAGCTCCTGCGGTAGGCTATTCCATAAATTCACCGTTCTTACTGTAAAGAAGCCTTGTCGCCTCTGCAGCTTGAACCTTTTTTTCTCCAGACGGAGGGAGTGCCCCCTTGTTTTTTGAGGGGGTTTTACAAGGAACAGGATATCACCATATTTTTTGTATGTGCCATTAATATATTTATATAAGTTAATCATGTCCCCCCTAAGTCGTCTTTTTTCAAGGCTAAATAGGTTTAATTCTTTCAATCTTTCCTCATAACTTAAATTCTCCATGCCCCTTATTAGCTTCGTTGCTCTTCTTTGTATTTTTTCCAACTCCAGGGCATCCTTTCTATGAACTGGAGCCCAGAACTGAACTGCATATTCTAGATGGGGCCTCACTAATGCTTTGTAAAGTGGCAATATTACATCTCTGTCCCGCGAGTCCATGCCTCTTTTAATACACGACAATATCTTGCTGGCCTTTGAAGCAGCTGATTGACACTGCATGCTGTTATTGAGTTTATGATTTACAAGAACACCCAGATCCTTCTCAACAAGTGAATCCGCCAGTGTAGCTCCCCCTAGGACATATGATGCATGCAGGTTGTTGGTACCCAGATGCATAACTTTACATTTATCTACATTAAACTTCATTTGCCAAGTGGACGCCCAAACACTTAGTTTGTTTAAATCTGCCTGCAATTCACAAACATCTTCCATAGTCTGAACTATATTACATAGCTTGGTGTCATCTGCAAAAATAGAAATAGTGCTATTAATCCCATCCTCTATATCATTAATAAATAAGTTGAATAATAGTGGTCCCAGCACTGAACCCTGGGGTACACCACTTATAACCGGTGACCATTCAGAGAAGGAATCATTGACCACAACTCTCTGGATACGGTCCTTGAGCCAATTCTCAATCCAATTACAAACTATATTTTCTAAACCTATAGTCCGTAATTTACCCATTAGGCGTCTATGGGGGACAGTGTCAAATGCCTTTGCAAAGTCCAAAAACACTAAATCCACAGCGGCCCCTCTGTCTAGACTTCTGCTTACCTCTTCATAAAAACAGATTAGGTTAGTTTGACAACTTCTGTCCTTAGTAAAACCGTGCTGGCTGTCACTTATAATGCTATTTATTGTCACATAATCCTGTATATAGTCCCTCAATAGCCCCTCAAACATTTTCCCCACGATGGATGTTAAGCTTACTGGTCTATAATTACCCGGGGAAGACCTAGAGCCCTTTTTGAAAATAGGCACCACATTTGCCCTGCGCCAGTCCCTTGGCACTATACCAGTCACTAGAGATTCTCTGAATATTATGAAAAGGGGGACAGAAATAACTGAACTAAGCTCTTTAAGAATTCTAGGGTGTAACCCATCTGGTCCCGGAGCCTTGTGCACATTTATTTTATTTAATTTAGCTTGGACCATCTCTACATTCATCCAATTCAGTATATCAGCCGATATATTAACAGCACTGGCATCGGCTACATCAGCTGCTCTTTCTTCAGTTGTATATACAGAGCTAAAGAACCCATTTAGTAACTCTGCCTTCTCTTGATCCCCTGTGATCAACTCCCCATTACCATTATCTAGGGGTCCTACATGTTCAGACCTTGGCTTTTTTGCATTTATATGCTTGAAGAATTTTTTAGGATTTGTTTTACTATCCTTGGCCACCTGCCTTTCATTTTGTATTTTTGCTAATTTTATTACATTTTTACAGATTTTATTAAGCTCTTTATATTTTACAAAGGCTACAGCTGTACCCTCAGATTTGTATTTTTTAAATGCCCTTTTTTTGTCATGTATTGCCCCTTTCACAGAAGGTGTAAGCCATGTGGGGTTTAATTTGAGTCGTTTATACTTATTACCTGTAGGAATAAATTTTGCACTATAATAACTCAAAGTAGATTTGAAAATCTCCCATTTATCATTTGTTCCATTATTTGACATTAGTTCTTCCCAGTCCATATCCTGAATTGCAGCCCTCATCCTGGGGAAATTGGCTTTCTTAAAATTAAATGTTTTTGCCCTCCCAGCCTGCGTTTGTTTTTTACAGTATAGGTAAAATGTAACTATATTGTGATCACTGTTACCGAGGTTTTCACGAACATTGACATTCCCAACAAGATCTGCATTATTAGAAATGACCAGATCCAACAGAGCTTCACCTCTAGTCGGGTCTTCCACAAACTGGCCCATAAAATTTTCCTGCAACAGGTTGAGGAAATGTCTCCCCTTTGCAGTTGAAGCCGAACCATGACACCAATTAATATCCCGGAAATTAAAATCTCCCATTATCACTACAGTACCCGCCTGTGCAGCCCGCTCCATCTGTTTATATAGCTGAACTTCCATCTCCTCAGTTATATTGGGGGGTCTATAGATTACACCAAAAGTAATTTTTTCAGTGTTTACCTCCCTTTCTAGTTCCACCCACAAGGTTTCAACCTCCTCACAGTCTTCACCCACTATTGTCTCTTTCACACTCGCCTTCATATCACTTCTCACATACAGACATACACCACCACCTTTCCTATTTGTCCTGTCTTTACGAAAAAGTGTAAAACCCTGTAGATTTACAGCCCAGTCATGTGAAGAGTCCAGCCATGTTTCAGCAACACCAACTAGATCTATATTTTCTTCCAGTATCAAGGCCTCCAGCTCCCCCATTTTACTTGCTAGACTTCTGGCATTTGTGAACATACACTTTAACTTGCCTGTCAGTTTTTCACTTTTATTATCAGAAATGTGATTTGACATTAATCGGTCCTTTTTATTTACACTGATGTTTTGTAACGAAAGGATCTCCTTATCCTGTTGTCCAGTCCTCTCCCCACATTCTGTTTCTCCCCCCACCAATATAGTCTGACCCCTCTCTAACCTGGCTACCCCTTTTTTTTCTACATTGACCTCCCTCCTCAGCCCTAGTTTAAATACTCCGCCACCCCAGCTAGAATTCTCTCCCCCAGCACAGCGGACCCCCTTCCATTTAGGTGCAAATCATCTGCAGAATACAGTTTGTACCCCAATAAAAAGTCAGCCCAGTGCTCTAGGAACCCAAATCCTTCTCCTCTACACCAAGACTTCAGCCATGCATTTAACTCCCTAAGCTCCCGCTGTCTTTCCTGTGATGCGCATGGCACAGGCAGTATTCCTGAGAATACAACCTTGGAGGTCCTTCCCTTCAGCTTGTAGCCTAGTTCTTTAAAATTATTCTTAAGGCTCCTCCACCTACCATTTATTCTGTCGTTGGTACCGACATGGACCACGACAGCTGGATCATCACCAGCCCCTCCCAGCAATTTGTCCACCCGTTCCACCACATGCCGAACCCTGGCACCAGGGAGACAGCAAACCATTCGGTTGAGGTGGTCTTGGCGACAAATAATTCTATCCGTCTTCCTGATTATAGAATCCCCTACGACTATCAATTGTCTTGGCTTACCTGCATTACCATCCCGCCGACTACTAGCTGGGCTGTTCTCCCGGCTGTTAGGGAGATCAGTATCCACTAGGGCTGCCATTTCTGAGACTGACACCCTCGCATCATCACCCAACTTGGCAATTTTGCCTGGAATGTCAGAAACCGGATCGGCCTTCCTTGTCTTTGACCCCTTTCTACTGCCCCTAACTACATTAACCCAGCTACTTACCTGATCCTGCTCACCCATGTCTTCACCCTCCAGTTGTAACCCACTAACTGCATGCTCTGTGAGCAGCAAGCTCCGTTCAAAATTGTCTATCCTCCTCAGTGTTGCATTCTGCTCCTCCAGATCTCTAATACGAGCTTCCAGGTGAACAATATGCTCACATCTGCCACAGAGATATTCACCCTGGAACTCCGGCTCCAGTCGTGCATACATATGGCAAACTGTGCACTGAAGAAAACCTCCAATCTTGCTGTCCATTATCCCAGTTACAAAAAAAAAAAAAACAGCGAACAGGTGTTAACCAAAAAGATAAAGAAGTAGAAGAGCACTTACTTGGGCTTTAACTCCTCTTTTGAACTCCGGTTTTTGGAACTCCACTTAATATACAAACCACTTGCTATTCAAGGCACAGAGCAGGCTCTACAGAGTAGTGAGGCCTGATTTATACTGGTCTGGAGTTGTACTCACAATTGTTTTTGACACCAGTATGGCTTCACATACCAGGCAATTGCCACATTTATAGGTCCCCAATGATCTATTTGTCACAATGCGGGGTGTGGACCCACTGGGCCGTACCACGTAGCGGATAGGCAGCTGGCCAACCAGGTACAATACAATGTCTATAGTCCAGAAAGGGTACCTGTGGTAATGTAGACAGTAGCGGTGATTCAGGCTTAAGACTCCGGCAGCAGACAGGCACCCGGTGAGTGTAACACAGCAGATGCAGCGGAAGACACAGCTCGACTTCAACTCTAGGCAGCGCAGAGGCATTGTAACACAGTGTACAGGGTACAGGCAGCAGGAACGGGTAACACTGGGAACTGGAAAACACTAGGAGACCATTTGCAAGACAAACTGTAGGTATACAACCACGCTCAGGCAATGATCAAGAGGGCAGAGCCCTTTTTATAGTCCAGAATCCACCTGCAATTGTGCGCGCACTGGCCCTTTAAGGCTGCGCACACCCTGCGGGAGACAGTCTCTGAAGCAGAAAGTGAGTGCCGGTGTCTTCGAGGAGAGAGATCCCGCCGAGAACTCACATGTCCATGGCCGCGGCCGTCAGAGGGTAAGTCAGAATGATGGGCCGCGACCATAGATATTACAGTATCCCCCCTCTTACGCCCCCTCTTCTTGGGACCAGAGCGGGAGAGCAACTTCTTCACAAGGATATGAGCATCAATGTTCTCCTCTGGCTCCCAAGACCTCTCTTCTGGACCAAATCCCCTCCAATCCACCAGATAAAACATCCTTCCTCCCACTTTCTTGGTGGCCAGGATCTCCCTTATTTCGAAAGTCCCTGACGAGCTGCCAAGAGCCACTGCTGAACTAGGAGTCCTGGAGTAGCGGTTCAGAACCACGGGCTTCAGCAGGGAGACATGGAAGGAGTTAGGGATCTTGAGGGTAGGATGTAGCCGAAGTTTGTAAGACATAGGGTTAATTTGTAGAAGAATCTCAAAGGGTCCGAGGAACCTGGGAGCAAATTTGCAAGACGGCACCCTCAGCCGGATATTCCTGGAAGACAGCCAGACCTTCGTACCTGGTAGAAACTGGGGAGGCTCTCGTCTTCTAGTGTCTGCTTTTCTCTTCATGCGGTCCACCACCAGCAGAATAGAAGATCGGGTCTGTTGCCATATCTGCAGAAAATCCCTGAAGGTAGAGTCGGCTGCAGGCACCTGGGACATAGTAGAGACAGGAAGATGTATTCGAGGATGTTTTCTCCGTAGACGATGAAGAAGGGACTGGAGGTGGTGGACTCACTAGTATGGTTATAACAGGAGTATTCAACCCACGGGAGCAGCTGCACCCAGTCATCATGCCGCCTGGAGACAAAGTGCCACAGATAGTTCTACATAATCTGGTTAACCCTCTCTACTTGACCAATGGACTGGGGATGGTAGGCCGAGGAAAAGTCCAACTTTACACCAAGGAGACCGCAGAGTGCTCTCCAGAACTTCGAGGTGAACTGGACCCCTCGATCCGAGACAATATTCAGAGGCAAGCCGTGCAGATGGAAGATGTGTTGAACGAAGAGATCGGCCAGTCGAGCAGCAGAAGGTAGGCCAGTCAGGGGAAGAAAATTAGCCATTTTGAAAAATCGATCCACCACCACCCAGATCACACTGCATCCAGCAGAGAGAGGCAGATCTGTCACGAAGTTCATTGCAATATGTTCCCAGTGGGCATCGGGCACAGGCAGTGGTTGGAGCAGATCAGCTGGTCTGGAGTGGGCAACTTTATTTGCTGCACATACTGTACAGGAGGAGACAAAGTCCATGACGTCTTTGGGCAGCGTGGGCCACCAGAACTGACGGGTAATTAGGTCTCGGGTCTTACGGGCACCTGCGTGACCTGCCAGCTTGGAGCTGTGACCCCAGCGAAGGATTCCTCCTCTGTCTGCCAGATGTACAAAAGTCTTTCCCGGAGGAATGTCTCTAACTTGCAGAGGATTGACAGAGAAGATGCAGGAAGGATCAATAATATTCTGTGGGGACTCCACAGTGTCCTCTATTTCAAACGACCTAGACAAGGCATCGGCCCTCTCATTCTTGTTGGCAGGTCAGTAGTGAAGCTCTAACCGGAGCTGAGAAAAGAACAACGACCACCTGGCTTGACGAGGATTCAGCCGCTGAGCCGTCTGAAGATAGGTCAGGTTCTTGTGGTCTGTGAAGACCAGGATAGGATGAGCTGCGCCTTCAAGTAGGTGTCTCCACTCCTGCAGGGCCAGCTTGATGGCTAGTAACTCCCGATCCCCTATCGAGTAGTTGCGCTCTGCGGGAGAAAACAGTTTAGAATAGTAGCCACATACCACAGTCTTGCCATTCGAACCTCTAACGAAAACTGTAGGGACACATCAGGGTGATGAAGAATAGATGCAGACTTGAAGGCCTTTTTTAAGGTTTTAAATGCGGCTTCTGCCTCTGGAGTCCACTCCTTGGCATTCATGCCCTTTTTGGTGAGGGTAGAGAAGGGAGCCGTCAATGAAGAGTCTGCACCTGCTCCTAAATCTGAGAGTGACACGATCTTCTACCAGTCAGGCTGGGAGGCTAAGGAGTGGGAGAGCCTATCACAGCCTGGCCAGACGGAGCTAGCTCCCGCCCTCTGTCTATTTATACCTGCATTTCCTGCTCCTCCTTTGCCTGTGATTCTTTTTGTAAGACAGGGTTAGTGGTCCTCTGAGTGGTAATAAAGCTAATTAATCATCATTTTATTAGGGAGGGCAGTATAATAATTAAAACAAAGCTCACAGAACTGAACTTAAACCATGCATACCAATACATTACAGACACAAAAGGTTAATTCACCAAAGTGAAAGAATTTCCCACGTCCTAAAATTCCACTGCAAAAATAATTGAATGTGAATGAATAGATTAATATTTTACAAAAGAATCACAGGCAAAGGAGGAGCAGGAAATGCAGGTATAAATAGACAGAGGGCGGGAGCTAGCTCCGTCTGGCCAGGCTGTGATAGGCTCTCCCACTCCTCAGCCTCCCAGCCTGACTGGTAGAAGATCGTGTCACTCTCTCAGACTTAGGAGCAGGTGCAGACTGATTACCCACGGGCGTCGACACAGAAGCTGTGTCTGGCAGATCCTTTACAGTACAGGCAGCAGGAACGGGTAACACTGGGAACTGGAATACACTAGGAGACCATTTACAAGACAAACTTTAGGTATACAACGCTCAGGCAATGATTAAGAGGGAAGAGACCTTTTTATAGTCAAGCAGCATTCTGGACTGATTGCAGATCACCTGCAATTGTGCGCGCACTGAAGCAGGCAGTGAGTGCCGGCGTCTTCCAGGAGGGAGATGCCGCCGAGAACTCACACGTCCATGGCCGTTAGAGGGTAAGTCAGAACGATGGGCCGCGGCCATAGACGTTACACTATTTAACCAGCACTTCTCCTAGGGTTTTGACATAAAATGACTCTGCACTAGTCTGTCTTTCAGATAGAAACTGGGGAGAGAACCTCCAGCTCACCTTAACACTCCAGTGTGATGTAGAATGTAGATTGCGCTCGGATCCTCGTGTCGGCACAACGGCAGGTTAACAAGCAAGGGAAGAAATAGGATCCAGCGCTGGGTGCAATTAAAATGGATTTTCTTTTCCGAGTTTAATTGAATGAAATTAAAAGGAAGAAGTCCAGTTGCATTTAGTCCTGGGTGTGTGGAAATGTGGAGGTGCGTGTCCTCGGGAGCCTACGCGTTTCGGACGACTATCCGCGTCCTTAAACTTGGCTGTAGTGCCAAGTTTAAGGACGCGGATAGTCGTCCGAAACGCGTAGGCTCCCGAGGACACGCACCTCCACATTTCCACACACCCAGGACTAAATGCAACTGGACTTCTTCCTTTTAATTTCATTCAATTAAACTCGGAAAAGAAAATCCATTTTAATTGCACCCAGCGCTGGATCCTATTTCTTCCCTTGCTTGTTAACCTGTCTTTCAGACTTTCGTTACGTCTAAAGGTGATCTGAGATCATTCTCCTACTGACTTCCTCAAGTCTTTATCTTCACAAGGATCCCCCAATGTTTCTGGATAATTTCTCTCACTTATCTGTGAGCCCGCCATATGTTCCTATAACGCACATTTTATTATCCATAGGGGGTTCTCTTCCTTTATTGGGTACCAGTAGGTCTCTCCTTTTTGTTTTAATTGCTTTGTTAAATGCTTCATTGAGGACTTGATCAGGATACCCTCTTTGATGGAATCTACTTCTCATGGCCTCTGCATGTGTCAAAAATGTCTTGATATTAGAACAGATTCTCTTGAGGCCGTTGTACTGTCCCTTAGGTATCCCTCTTTGAAGGGCATACGAATGGGAACTCTCCCACCTCAGGAGTGTAATGGAATCACTAGTTGAGCAATTCCCCCAGAGTGCAAGTTAATTCCCAAAGGCAGCTGGAAACTGTCAGGAATAAGCGTGCAAATAATTTGTTACCTCATAACCATCACTACTCTAATCAGCAGAGATCAAGGCTACTCTATGGTCTTCACCAGAGCCCACCGCAAGGTGAGTTGGATTTGGTTGCATAGAACCCAGGTTGCATTAACAGAATATGGTGTTGGACAGGAGGTGCAATGCAGGCAATACCAGAACGGAAAAACCAGACAGCCAGAGGGTAAACAGCAACAGAGTTCACAACCACGAGGGAGTGTAAGTCCAAATCAGTAAACTGAAGAATGCCAGGAGTTGCAGAGGTCAAAACCAGCCGAGAGCAGAATGTCCAAATCAGTAAGCAAAGGGGTTAATATAAAGACAGAGCCAAGGTCCAGTTCCAAGAATCGAAATAGTCATGAGATACAGGGTGTATCCAGGAGCTTGATCATAAACTGCATACACAAAGAAATTCACAAGCAACAATGAAAGAACTGACCAGATTTAAATACTCCACCCTAGAATCTGATAAGATAAAAACAGAGAAAGGAGATTGGCTCTGCAACTCAAGCCAGAGCCGCACAGAAGCTAGACTAGAAGTCATGACAACCTTAAAGAAACTAACGTTTCCTAACAAGGAGACTGTTTGTTGCAGTGGATTTTCTGTAGACTTCAGTTTTAAGTCTCCCTCTTTCTCCCCTGTAGATCCTAACATCCAGAAATGCTAGACTCACAGGATCACTTTCCGAGGTGAAGCTAAGGTCTATTTGATTTACATTGAGTTCAGAAACAAACTGTTTTTACTCTGTTTGTGTGCCTGTCCATAAGATGAACACGTCATCAATAAATCTTAGCCAAAGGCCTTGCCATTTGAGTCTTGCCATTTGATGTCTGTCTCTAAGAATACTATATTGCCCCAGCCCAGGAGCAAGTTGGCATATGAGGGGGCACATGGGCTCCCTATTGCCGCGTCCCTGAGCTGGTGAAAGCAATAGTCCTTAAAGAGGAAGAAATTTTTGGTCAGGTTGAATTCAATAAATTCTAACACAAATGAGTTGTGTTCTTTTAGATGGTTCCCTCTAGTTTTTAGGCAATGGGATATTGCCTCTAGTTCAAATTGATGTTGAATCGAACTATATAGTGTCTCGACGTCTATTGAGGCTGGGATCATATTGTCCTCCAATGTAATACCGACTAATTTCAAAAGAAGAACTTCTGTGTCCCTAATATATGACGGGAGACTAAGGATGAATGGGCATAGGATTTTGTCATTATAGATGCCTATATTTTGGTTCAAGCTATCTATTCCGGAGAATATTGGTCTCCCTTCTAGGGGATCTGACCCTTTATGGATCTTTGGGGTTGTATAAAAGGTTACTATATTCGGAAATTCAAGCAATAGATATTGAAATTCCGTTTCGTTAATTAATCCATATTGTAGTGCCCTGTGTAGTATTTTTTTAAGTTGTCCCGAAAATCTTTCAATTGGATTATCTTTTAGGTGGTGATAAGTTTCAGGATCACATAGTACCCTTCTATACATCTCCACATAGCTCCATGTATCCATCACAACCACATTCTCCCCCTTGTCCGAGGGTTTTATTGTTATTTGTTTATTCTCGGACAGGGTTCTTAGGGTTCTAGTCTCTTCTCTAGTCATATTAGCATAGCCCATTTCCTGGCTTTCTAAGGCCCTTAGATCTTTTTCAACCAATTTCCTGAATATTTCTATATTGGGCTTATTACATACTGATGCCATTGTTGTACTGGTTAGTTTCAAATTTGTGACGTGTCCCTTACCCCTGTCTCTAATGTTTTCCTCCATAAGGTCTGACAAGTCCCATGCAGTAGCTAGGTCCTCAGAAATCTAGATTGAATTCCTGACACATCCTCTTATCTCTCGAAACAAAGGAAAGACCTTTCTCCAGAACTACTCTTTCAGTGTTTTTAACGTATATGTAGATAGATTGACCACCTCATTTTTATTTATGGTGGTATTGCTATTCTGCTGTACTACTATCTGTTCCGTAATTGATAATGACCTACAGTTGGGGGTAGGGATAAAAAATTCTGTTGGCTACCTTGATATCCCTCCCTCTACCACCTATTCTCGTTTGCCCTCTTTGACGATTTCTAGATCTCCACTTGGTTCTACCTCCTCTTTATCCAAACAGAAGATCTCTTTCTGGATCAGAACCTTCTGCTTCAGAGGATGAAATTTCTGTTTATGTGTCCCTATAGGTATTTTTGTTATTAGGGAAGTTATAGGCCATATTCTCTTTAAACTCTTGTGAGTCTCTTACAAATTGAGAGTGTTTTCTTTCACTGGTGAAACGCGTAGCAGCTAAAAGCAATAACGATAGGAAAACAATCTAGAAGGAAATAGGGACAGGTTCCAGCAATAACAGGGTCGTTGTTTTGGATTGTTATCAACAGCTAGGGCGAATGCAGATTTGTCACAAGGGACAGACAGAGCACCACTGTGCAATCCCAACAGACCTGTTAGATCTTGCTGGCGTTACACCGAATGGAACCGAACACCTAGTGATAATTAATATGAGTATTTATGTTTTGTATGTTAGTGTGGTATTATTAAAATAGAAAAAACAAATCTAAAATTCAAATTATAACTTTGATATTCCATTTTTTCTGGCCTTAAATAAAAGCTAAGTTTTATAAATTAATCCTTCCTTTCTAAAACAAATTTGTAATACCGGAAGAAACAACGGGAATCAGCCATTGTGATGAATCTGGGAATTTAGCATTATTAAAACATTTTATTGCAAATGAATGCCCTAGTTTACCCTAATTCCTTTAATAATATATTGTGACAGGGATTTCAGCTCTGGTTCTTTGATACAGTGATTGTTTTTATGGATGAAAACATTTGCCAAATGTATATATATCTGTAAGACAAGGCTGCCACTAGGGGCAGAAAACTGAAGACAGATTTACACTGGCTTGGTGCTCCTTCTCACTTGGGTATGAAAAACGGATCAAATACGGATGCGCAACACAGATGTTTTCAGTACAATTTGTTCTATTTTTATTTCTGTTCAGTCTCTGTGTTTGTTCCGCATCTGGTTATAAATTGTCTGTTTTTTATCCGTATTTGTTCAGTTTTTTGGTTATTTTTAAAGGTTTAACTATATTGTTTGCTGTTTTTTATAATGTTGCTGAAATACGGATGTAAAAAACAATCAACCCATTGACTTATATGGTTTTAAAACGGTACTAATATAGATCCGTTGGAACATGCTGTGTATTGAAAAAAAACTTTTACTGATTAAAAAAATGTGGAATTAATACAGAATATCTTCAGGGCTGGACTGCGCAGCTGACAATTCTGACAATGCCAGATGGACCGCTGTCTACGGTGGGCTGGTGTCCTCTTCATATCCAGCAGGCTTCTGAAGCGCCTCCTCTCCCCTCTAACATGTCTATGCATGCTGCAGGGTCCGTCACTCAGCTTCTTGATTCTCCTCTTCCCCTGACTTCTCTCTCTGCATTAGGGGTAGACATACCGCCTGTGCAGCAGGTGCAGCTGCACAGGGGCTCCAAAGGTCGGTAGGAACCTCTCTGCCACAGTAAGACTAGGGAGCAGAAGCTAAGTGGGTAAGGCTTACCACACTCGAGGACTAGAGGTTGTTACAGCGCATGGGATTTCTACCAATGCTCAGCAATTGGAAAACAGATACCACTGCAAATTGTCAGTGTGGGGTTTGTGTCCACCGTGTCAGGGATGCAAGAATGGCGCTTGTGCATCCTTTGTGTGAGTAGTGCTTGTGCATCACGTGTCTTTTATTGTCTAAGTGGTTGATGTGCGACATGTGTCCTACTCAGAGGCGTAGCTAGGTTCTCCAGCACCCGGGGCAAAGATTCAGTTTGGCGTCCCCCTCCCCAACCTCTTTCCCGACATCTACTTCCCCCTCGCCGTGTTTGTTTTCTCTACCAATCGACGTGTCATTTATTTTTATGTAACGCGAGCATAAAAACATTTGTAAATTTTACAAGCAATATGGTTCTATACACAACACCAGAATAGTGCTCAGTACATATATACAGCACCAGCACAAATACAGCTCAATTTAGTGCAACCCCTGCTGTATAGGTATGTACGGCGTAAAACTACAGCTCCCAGCATGGCCCGAACAATGGTAAGGGAGATGCCGTTTCACAAAAAATAAATCATATCATAATCATACCACCCATCATCTCACTGCAGATCATACAGTGACTACATTACTGATGAGAGGCAGAATAAACATTTACATTAAGTGACTCACCGGTGACGTCTCAGATTCTAGTTCTTTTTCTCCATCCGGTCCAGACCTCTATGGTGGCTTCTCCCGGTCACATCCCATTTCTGCAGTTTGCTGCTCAGATGTCTTCAGCTTCTCACTTTTCCAACATTTCTGCACCTATAAATAAATATAAAGTTATCATTATACCACACACTACGCCCCTAAATATAATAGCGCCATGCACTGCACCTCTAATTATAATAGCACCATACACCGTGTCCTACACACACACACTGTGCCCCCTGTAGATAGTGCCTGCCATAGAGCCCCCTGTAGATAGTGCCTGCCATAGAGCCCCTGTAGATAGTGCCCCCATACAGACCACCCCTGTATAGTGTCCCACAAATAACTCCCCCTATAGTCCTCTACAGATAGCCCCCTGTAGATATAGCCCACCCCTGTATATAGTACTCTACAGATAGCCCAACCATGTATGTAGCCCCCCTGTAGATATAGCCCACCCCTGTATATAGTGCTCCACATATAGTCCACCCCTGTATATAGTGTTTCACAGATAGCCCACCCCTGTATATAGCCCCCCTTGTACATATAGTCCACCCCTGTATAGTGCTCCACTAGATAGTCCACCCCTGTATATAGTGCTCCACAGATAGCCCACCCCTGTATATACTATATACAAGGGTAGGCTATCTGTGGAGCACTATATACAGGGGTGGACTATATGTACAAGGGGGCTATATACAGGGGTGGGCTTTCTGTGGAGCACTATAGGGGGAACTATTTGTGGGATACTATATACAGGGGTGGGCTATCTACAGGGGGACCATATCTACAGGGGTGGGCTATATCTACAGGGGTGGGCTATATCTACAGGGGTGGGCTATATCTACAGGGGGCTATATACTATATAGCCCCCCTGTAGCTATAGCCCACCCCTGTATATGGTGCTCCATAGATAGCCCACCCCAGTATATAGCCCCCTGTAGATATAGTCCCCCTGTATATAGCCCACCCCCTGTAGATATAGTCCCCCTGTATATAGCCCCCCCCTGTAGATATAGTCCACCTGTATATAGCCCACCCCCTGTAGATATAGTCCCCCTGTATATAGCCCCCCCTGTAGATATAGTCCACCTGTATATAGCCCACCCCCTGTAGATATAGTCCCCCTGTATAGACCCCCCCCTGTAGATATAGTCCACCTGTATATAGCCCACCCCCTGTAGATATAGTCCCCCTGTATATAGCCCCCCCTGTAGATATAGTCCACCTGTATATAGCCCACCCCCTGTAGATATAGTCCCCCTGTATATAGCCCCCCCTGTAGATATAGTCCACCTGTATATAGCCCACCCCCTGTAGATATAGTCCCCCTGTATATAGCCCCCCCATGTAGATATAGTCCACCTGTATATAGCCCACCCCCTGTAGATATAGTCCCCCTGTATATAGCCCCCCCCTGTAGATATAGTCCACCTGTATATAGCCCACCCCCTGTAGATATAGTCCCCCTGTATATAGCCCCCCCCTGTAGATATAGTCCACCTGTATATAGCCCACCCCCTGTAGATATAGTCCCCCTGTATATAGCCCCCCCTGTAGATATAGTTCACCTGTATATAACCCACCCCCTGTAGATATAGTCCCCCTGTATATAGCCCCCCCTGTAGATATAGTCCACCTGTATATAGCCCACCCCCTGTATATAGCACCCCCCCATGTAGATATAGTCCACCTGTATATAGCCCACCCCCTGAAGATATAGTCCACCTGTATATAGCCCACCCCCTGTAGATATAGTCCACCTGTATATAGCCCCCCCTGTAGATATAGTTCACCTGTATATAACCCACCCCCTGTAGATATAGTCCCCCTGTATATAGCCCCCCCTGTAGATATAGTCCACCTGTATATAGCCAACCCCCTGTAGATATAGTCCCCCTGTATATAGCCCCCCCTGTAGATATAGTCCACCTGTATATAGCCCACCCCCTGTAGATATAGTCCCCCTGTATATAGCCCCCCCTGTAGATATAGTCCACCTATATATAGCCCACTCCCTGTAGATATAGTCCCCCTGTATATAGCCCCCCCTGTAGATATAGTCCACCTGTATATAGCCACCCCCTGTAGATATAGTCCCCCTGTATCCTCCCCCCCCCGCAGATACAGCGACACACGTCTATTACAATTTAAAAAAAAAAAAAAATATTCAAACTCACCTTATTCCCGCTCCCACGCCGTCCGGCAGCCATGGAGACCTGCACTCTTCTGCGCAGGTCTCCAGGGGATTGAACACAGCGCCTATTAAAGGCGCTGATTGGCTGGGCAGGATGACTTTCCCTGCCAGTCAGTCAGCGCCTTTAATCGACGGAAGCGTCACTGGTACAAAAGGTACCAGTCGCTTCATTCGTGGAGAGGCGCTGAATGGCCGGGCACGGAACGTGCTCGGTCATTCATTGCTTCTAATTGTACCTGTGTCCTTGCGACACAGGTACAATTATAGTGCAGGAGGAGGTGGCGCTGGCACGTGCCCCGCCTGCCCCCCCCTAGCTACGCCCCTGGTCCTACTTATGTATGGCACATGTGCGGCATGGGTCCAGGGTGTGAGTGACGCATGTGTCCAGCGTTTGAGTGGCGTGTGGGCTGCATGCGTCCAGCATGTGGGCAGTACTGTTGCAGAACAGGCACTGCTTGTCAGTGTTGCATGTTCGGTGTGTGTTTAGTATGTGGGAGGCATGTATTTGGCATGTGTTCAGCATATCGGTGTCATGTGTGCAGCATGGGGGTGGTATGCATTCTTTGTTCACGTATATACTGTATAAATATATATATATATATATATATATATATATATATATATATATATATATTTTACATATAAAAAATATAACATTGATTTTTGCGGTTTTATTGGCATTGAAGGGAGGGGGGCATAAACTTCTTGCACAGAGCAGTGTTGTTATTGTCTGACCCTGCTCTGCATGCTGCATCGTCATCACAAGGGAGAAGTGCACTGTGCCTGCAGAGACAAGAGGTGGTCACTCATATGCAGCAGCCTGAAATAAGTTACCTAGCGCTGTCAAGCTGCTGAGGAATCCTGAAGTCTGTTTTTCTGCACATTATGTTGTTGCCCTAAGTTTATCATGTACGTCAGGAAATCTCCTACCTTACAGTATAAACAACGTAGACGATAATTCACAGAGCTCCATTATGTCCTTTTAGCCTATGTCGGGCTGGTAGACGTCGATATACATTATTTTTGAAGGATGGAATAGCAGAGTAGACTTTGCTATTCCGGAGTCCCTAGACAGAGCATTACAAGTTCTCTTCCTGTGCCCTTTATCCCTGGGAATGCTCCTGACATCATTGTCCATATATGTAAAGTGACGTCAAGGGATTCTCCAGGGCCAGAATCCCCGGTCAGAGCGTTGCCGACACTCCGGCCGTGTTCACAGGCTTTGCAAAGCTTGTGACGTAACTTTACGTATATGGACATCAGGAACAGTGCCATAGTCCCTGGGCAGAGCACTAGTAGAAGGCTCCAGCCCTGTTCATGGACAGTGACTTCAGTAGTTTCCCCTGGGCCATTCCCCGGGTGACGTATCCCACTGTATGCCATACAGTCAGATACGTTTTGGCTAAATAGATCAAAATCCGGAGCATTAACCAGTCACTGCCGGCTCCATGGCTTCCTTCACTGTAATTGACATCAGCACCAAAATCAGTTAATGCGTATAACGTACGTGAGCGCCACACTTTCCATTGCCCACACCCGGTAATGGAGGGGGGCCCAGACATTTTGGCTGTATGGGGCCCAGAAATTCCTGATGGCGGCCCTGTGCTCCAATGTATATTTATTCATTACTAGGCTATACTAGGACTTGTAGTACCTCCGTGATCTAGTATGTAATTATTAATTTCTAGGTTATGTTGGGACTTGTAGTGCCTCGTTGTTTCAGTTTGTAATTTTTATTTTCTACATTTTTTTATTTACAATATTTTAAAAGTGGATAAACGATTGTGAAGGACGTCACCAGCTGCACCTCCTGTATTCACTTACCCTATGCTGACGTTTCACACTACCACTTCCACCGTGCATGTTGCCACTGTGGGGAAGTAGCAATAAAAGTTATAGAAATATAACCAGGATCAAGATTAAAGGGCTATTCTAGTCTTAGGCATTTATGGCATATCCACAGAATATGCCATAAGTGTCTGATAGATGCACCAATAACCCAAACAGGGCGTTTCACTGACCCCAACCCACCGCTGGCCGCCTTATTCGGGGGAAGAATCATTGCAGAGGTGGCTGAGAATTTTGGAAACAGACACTCTCGCTGTGCTGCGCTGCTTCTATGGGAGTTACAGCTCAGTGAGCTTGGCTGTTTCCAGAATTCGCAGCCACCTCTGCACTGATTTTATATCTGGATGCCGTGGCCAATGCCCACCTCATCATGCGGGACGAGGTTGGGGGACCCCTGTTTAGAAGATAGGTGCGGTTCTCAGAGGTGGAACCAGCATCTATAAGACATTTATGGCATATCCTGTGGAAATGGCATAAATGTCTAAGATTAGAATACCCCCTAAAACCATTTATCACTGGCATCATATGTAAAGTGACTGAGAGGACACTCGTTTTAACAACAATGATATACCAGGTGGCAAATAATACAAGCCACCAAAATAACACTCCTTTATAACCCCAGATGATAATTTTTGGTGGAATATGTGGCAAGTGAGCCTGTGTGCTTTTAAATGCCAGGCTGAATTTCAATCCCTGTCCGGCCCTGCGTATCTATGAAGGTTCTCAGCCCCTATCGCCTACACAAACACCTTTTTCATTTGTGTCAGTGAAAAGGATGACCTTCCAGTTGGTTAAATGTGATTGATTTGCTACATTTTTTCTGCCACTTAGAACTGGTTATACCTGGCCTTGTTCAGTAGCGGGAGTCAAACTTTATTTCCTTTTTTTTTTTTCAATATAAAAAATTCAGCAACTAAACAGTCGTAGTGCTTTAAAATACTATGGGCAGTATAATGTGGAACCTGTAAACTATGGAGTTCAGCTAAAAGGGATCTATTTTTCAAGAAAAGTATTTTTGGAGATAGGTAACTTTTATATAACATACGTCATAGCCGGGAAGGGGAAGTATGGGACGGGCTCACGGAGTGGACCCGCTCCATATGATGCGGGTGTTTGCTGTATGTTACAGCCGACACTTCACAGTAATGAGCGGGATCGCGCTCGAGCACGATCCCACTCAGTTAACCCGTTAAATGCCGCGGTCATTGACAGGGGACATTGACATGGATAAATGGGTGCATGATGCTAAGGAGGTATTTTCGGAGAATGAAATTGTGTTGTCCACCCAGAGTTTTAGTATTACGGCTTCCTTTCGCCAACTCACAAAAGCCTATAAAGATCATCTTAGATCATGGGGGGAGGTTCAAACGTTGGAAACATATATTAAAAATCAGATCGTCCCAAGAGGTTTGAGGATCTCATTGACTCCTGCAGCGAGAATTAGATCACCTGATTTTCTCAAAAAATGGGAAAAGGAGTCGATTGAATCAGGGGAATATTGCTGGAGGAGGAAAAAAACTGCTTAGTCAGGAGCACACAGGAATTGAAAGATGGTATTAATCTGGTACACAAATTTTCGAGTAATCAAGATTATGAGAGGAAAGAGACTGTATTACAACAGACAGTGGAAAAGTTTATCAGTAACATTAAGGAAAGAAAACATTTTCAGTTAGTGCGCGATACTCTCGATTTTAAAGAGGGGAGAATATTTGACTATAGTATAAGAACTGGTGCGTCCCATGAAGTGGACACAGATGTATCCTCCTCCGAGCAAGAATTTTCTGACTCAGAGCATTTTAAAAACCACCCCAGGCGACAACGGGGAGGGATGGAGTTAGGCAGATATTTAAACCGCGGAAACCAAAGAGGTAGAGGCAGAGGGAAAGCAGCTAATCGGGGTGTTTTTTTTTATCCAAGAGCCACCCTATTTCCGAGTACCTCTTGAGGGACAGAAGGGAGGTTTAAGATCAGGACCTCCTGTGTCTAGGGATGAATCCCAGGTGATTAATTTGTCCTCCCGAACGTTATCTGCGGAGGAACTGGGCATCCTTAGAAAGGGACTATCATTCGTCCCTACCAATAGGTTTGATTTGTTTCAATGGGTTAAGGATCTTAACCTGTTTGCACGAAAACTTAAATGGAAGAAGTTCTTCAAGACACATGACCAACGTCAATATACTGAATTGGGGATTATGGAAGAGGATTTACCAAACCTCAGGCTACTGGAGGGTTTATGGGAAGAAAGTCACAGGGAAGAGGGAAAGGGTCCCTTCACCACACTTAGGGTACCCTCGACGAAATTTGCTCCCCTGAATGACAATACCCGATCGATGTTTTCGTTAAAGTAGTGGAGGACCAACTCAGATTACTCGATCATTCCAGGCCTTCTGGTTTCAATACAACACAAGATGAAATGGTCGCTTTACGATCACTTGAGGGTGATGACACTATCATAATAAAGCCCTCTGATAAGGGTGGTAATGTTGTGGTAATGGACCGCACGAGACATAGCATGATATGCTACCAGATATTAAATGACCATCGATGCTATAAAGTGTTGGAATCCGATCCTTCCATGATTTTCAAAAATCAATTGAAATGTATCCTGAGCTCAGCCAAATGCCTCAGCCTAATTGGTGAGAAGGAGATGGCTTTTATGCTGCCCGATTTTCCACAGACGGCCACCTTCTATTGTCTCCCAAAAATACACAAAGGGACTAAGCCACTTAAGGGTAGGCCAATTGTGTCAGGAATTGACAGCCTGTCTCAAAATGCAAGCATCTACATCGACCAGATTCTTAGACCTTTTGTGGTGTCCCTTCCTTCATATGTAAGGGACACTATGGATGTCTTGCGCTAGCTTGAAGGCATACGTTGCGATCAGGATGTCTTGTTGGCATCACTTGATGTGGAAGCCCTATATAGCTCCATTCCTCATGATCAGGGGTGTTTAGCTGTCGAATACTTTCTGAAGGGTAAGGGCACACAGTTTCAGACTCATAACGAGTTTGTTGTAATATTGCTTAGATTCATTCTAGAGCATAATTCTTTTATCTTTGACCAGAAAACATACCATCAACTCAGGGGTGTGGCTATGGGAAGCCCCTGTGCTCCCACATATGCCAATCTGTACTTGGGCTGGTGGGAGCATGAAACTGTCTTTAATGATGTAATGGAAAAATGGACATCGTGCATTGTGTTATGGCTGAGATTTATAGACGATATCCTGATCCTCTGGAAAGGTACCAAGGCACAATTTGAGGAATTTGTGGCGACTCTAAATGTAAACAATCTGGGTTTATTTTTTACCTGTGAGATCAATGACAACAAGATCACGTTTCTTGATATTATGATCTCGAAAACACCATCTGGGAACATCCAAACCAACATGTTCCGTAAAAAGACTGCCACTAATAGTCTCCTCAGATGGGAAAGCTGCCATCCAGCTAACCTTAAACGTGGAATACCCAAAGGCCAGTTCCTGAGGGCGAGACGCAATTGTTCCACTATATCAGACAAAATGTCAGCGAGGGAACTGGCGGACAGATTTATACGGAGAGGATATCCGAAACATGTTCTCAAACAGGCCTATCAGAATGCACTTGGATGTAACCGAAATGATCTTCTTAACCCTAAATCACGGTTGAAGGATGATGACACTATACGGATCATTGGTACTTACGACTCTGCTAATAAGGAGGTTAGAGAAATCCTGCAGAGATATTGGGGAATTTTGCAAGCTGACCCTGATGTCGGTAATCTGGTAGGGGACTCTCCCTTTATAACATACAATAGAGGGCGCAATATAAAAGATCATCTTGTGCATAGCCACATGAGCACACAAAACAAACCAAACACCTGGTTGGACAGGGGGTTCAATGGGAGTTACAGATGTGGCTCTTGTAAGGCATGCGACTCGATTTTTTGCAGTAAAAATTTCAAAAGCACCAAGACTGGCAGGGTGTTTGACAACAGATCCTATATTAACTGTAAGACCAAAGGTGTAGTCTATCTGATCACATGTGGCTGCCAATTACAGTATATAGGCAAAACGAAGAGAGAGTTTAGAAGGAGGATTAGGGACCACATTGGGGATATAAGGAGAAAGGAAGATACTCCGGTGTTGCGGCATGTATGGGAATGCCATAATGGTGATTCCTTGATATTGAAATTTCAAGGGATTGAACATGTTAAACCTTTGGCGAGAGGTGGTGATCATGATAAGAAGATCCTACAGAAAGAAGCGCAGTGGATCTTTCGTATGCAAACTATGAGTCCCGCTGGTTTAAATGAAAATATCTCATATGCATGCTTTCTGTGAGCATAATATCAAAGAAATTGATTTATTTTCGTTTACTTTTTTCCCCCCCTTTTGGGTGGTGGTATGTTTGGCCCAACTATGCACCTGACCTCTTTTAATAGTATCATCTGTGTGTTTTCACATTAAACTACTGTTGACCCCTGTTCACACTCTTAGAGGGCTCATATGCGTTTTTTTCTCTAACTGATTCATTGACAAGTGATATTACGTTTAATTGAATATGGGGCGTCTATGTACAGCCTAAACTGTGTCTATTTTAAATAATGGCGACCCTAAATTATACCTACTACTTTCTGACAGCATTATACTCTTTGAGAGATATGACGGTCAAAAAGGGCTTAATTCTATCCTTGGCCGGAGTATGTATTATTATGATGTCTATCCGACAGGAGTATTGAGGATGGTCTGTTGATCATCGTGATATTACGAATCTTTAGCATCTTTACCTATTACATGTCTGTCCCGTAATCTGTTTGTATCCGCTTCAGGTCTCCAGGGTTACGAAGGACGCTTTATCGTCACACTTCAGCCTGATTGGCTGGGCTGTTTGGAGGCTCGCCACAGTCCGGATACATCACGGCTGTGACGTGTCTTTGTTTGATTGGTGGTGGGCTGACAGCCTCGTCAGTGCAGGGGGAGGGCTCTTGCCCTTCATATGCTCCCAGTCTCGCCGGCTCGTGTGCGGCCATTTGTATTAGTCGTGCACGAGCCGGGAGAAACAAATGTTAGCACAAAATTGTGCTTAACCGGCATCAACTTTTACAATCCCTGATGATGTGTCACACCTACCAGTGACACTGAAACGCGTAGGGTTGTCCTAATTAATGCAGCGGTGGTTCTGAGAATTGTCCAAGATTAGTCTGTCAACAGGACTAACTCTTTTCTCTGACCACTTGCTGTGAGCCCGGCGGGCTGGAATTATTTTCTCTCAGCAAGTTGCTGTCAGGGCTGTATACTATAAGAGGAGAGTCTCACCACCTCCTATCCCTGACTATCTTGCTTGAGCCTGAATATATGTTACTATTGGGCTATATGAGCCATATTTTATACTATACTAATAAAATTCAATTTTAATCGTTCTAATCAGGCAGTCAATCTATCTATTCAGTGAACGACATTTACATGACCATTAATTGGATTCATTATATAAATGCCGCGGTCAGTAGCGACCACGGCATTTAAATCGTTAGAAAGAGGGGCGTGACCCCCTCTAGCAGCTCATCGCGCCCCCGCAATGCAATAGTGGGCTGGCGATGGTTGCTAATGAAGGCCCCCAGGTCCGCCATATTTGTGCTCCTATTAAGCGCTGCCTTCAGTAGGGCTTAATAGAAGCATGTCAGAAAGACGGTATACATTGGTATGCAATGTATGCAATACATTGGTATTGCAGTATATCGTGCAAGCGATCCAAGGATCGCTGGTTTAAGTCCCCTTGGGGGACTAATAAAAAAAAAAAGTAAAAATTTGTAAAATACAGTTTTTTTAATGTAAAATAAAATTAAAAAATTAAAAATTAAAAAAAAAACAACCTTTTCCCATTTTCCCCCTAGAGCGTAGTAAAAAAAATAAAAATAAACATAATTGGTATCGCCGGATGCGTAAAAGCCTGAACTATTACAATATATCATTATTTAACCTGCACTGTGTACGCCGTAAAATGACTAAATTGCAAACGCCAGAATCGCTATTTTTGGTCACCTCATCTCCCACAAAAAATGTAATAAAAAGTTATCAAAACGTTGCATGAACCCCAAAAGGGTATCATTAAAAACTACAGCTTATCCCGCAAAAAAATAAGCCCTCATACCACTTAATCGACGGAAAAATAAAAACTTATTGCTCTCAGAATTTGGCGACACAAAATAAATGTAATTTTTTACACTTCATTTTTACTTGTAAAAGTAGTCAAATATAGAAAAAAACTATATATATTTGGTATCGCCGTAATCGCATTGACCTGCAGAATAAAGCTATTATGTTGTTTTAATTGCACAGTGAATTCAGTAAGAATGAAGCGCAAAAAACTATGGAGGAATTGCTGTTTTTTTTCATTTACTACCCCACAAATAATTGTTTTCCCGTTTTATAATACATTATATGGCACAATAAATGGTGCTATGAAAAACTACAACTCGTCCCGCAAAAATTAAGGCCTTATAGGACTAGATCAACAGAAAAATAAAAAAGTTATGGCTTCTGGAATGTGGGGAGGAAAAAACGAAAATGAAAATCTGAAAAAGGGCTGCGGTGGGAAGGGGTGAAGGTAGGAAAAAAATGTGTATCTTGTAAACACCAGAAAAAGTGTTGGAAACTGTAATGCCTGGTTCCCATGGGAGGGATACACTGTGTAAAAACCACGCAGCGTACCGACCTGGCACTCACAGGACTTTCCGTCCGAAAAATTGCACCACATTGAGCGTAAAAGCTGCGGAATTTCCGCAAAGGAATTCTGTGTGGAAACTCTGCAGCATTTGCAGTAGCAACAATGCAGTGGCGGACACAGACTGCAAAAGGCCCCTGTGCAGATAATGTGCCAGGGCCCCCCCGCCCCCCCCCCCAATACCGACAAAGTTACCTAAACATATATATGCATATAAAAATAAACCTTACTAATAAAAATTATGAAGGAAGATTTATATTGTACATTTTATTACCAGTTTAGAACACAAGTAACACATTTTTTTCCGGGTTAAATTCTTATCTAAACTAAGTCCCTAAATGTGGGCAAAGAAAATGAAAAACCTATACTCACCTCCTCCGGCGCCTCCGTTCCCCCTCCGCAGCCCCTATCCCTTTCTGTGTTTACAAAGCTGCTGTGGTGACGCGCGGTCGATGGCACATGACCGCTGCAGCCAATCAATGCCCTCAACAGCGATTTGCTGTGGAACTACTGTCCTCAGCAGCACACCAATGAGGATATCTACAGAGGGGGCTGTATGGCGCTATCTACAAAGGGGGCTGTATGGCGTTATCTACAGGGGGGACTGTATGGCGCTATCTACAGGGGGGGCTGTATGGCGCTATCTACAGGGGGGGCTGTATGGCGTTATCTACAGAGGGGGCTGTATGGCGTTATCTACAGGGGGGACTGTATGGCGTTATCTACAGGGGGGACTGTATGGCGTTATCTACAGGGGGGACTGTATGGCGTTATCTACAGGGGGGACTGTATGGCGTTATCTACAGGGGGGACTGTATGGCGTTATCTACAGGGGGGACTGTATGGCGTTATCTACAGGGGGGACTGTATGGCGTTATCTACAGGGGGGTCTGTATGGCGTTATCTACAGGGGGGACTGTATGGCGTTATCTACAGGGGGGACTGTATGGCGTTATCTACAGGGGGGACTGTATGGCGTTATCTACAGGGGGGACTGTATGGCGTTATCTACAGGGGGGGTTGTATGGCGTTATCTACAGGGGGGCTGTATGGCGTTATCTACAGGGGGGCTGTATGACGTTATCTACAGGGGGGCTGTATGGCGTTATCTACAGGGGGGACTGTATGGTGTTATCTACAGGGGGGGGGGTCTGTATAGCTTTCCCTACAGGGGGGTCTGTATGGCGTTATCTACAGGGGGTCTGTATGGGGTTCCCTACAGGGGGGGTCTGTAGGGAACGCCATACAGCCCCCCTGTAGGGAACTCCATACAGCCCCCCCCCCTGTAGGGACCGCCATACAGCCCCCCTGTAGGGAACGCCATACAGCCCCCCCTGTAGATAACGCCATACAGCCCCCTGTAGATAGCGCCATACAGTCCCCCCTGTAGATAGCGCCATACAGTCCCCCCTGTAGATAGCGCCATACAGTCCCCCCTGTAGATAGCGCCATACAGTCCCCCCTGTAGATAGCGCCATACAGTCCCCCCTGTAGATAGCGCAATACAGTCCCCCCTGTAGATGTCTGTATGGCTTTCCCTACAGGGGGGTCTGTATGGCGTTATCTACAGGGTGTCTGTATGGCGTTCCCTACAGGGGGGTCTGTAGGGAATGCCATACAGCCGCCCCTGTAGGGAACTCCATACAGCCCCCCCCTGTAGGGACCGCCATACAGCCCCCCTGTAGGGAACGCCATACAGTCCCCCCTGTAGGGAACGCCATACAGCCCCCCCTGTAGGGACCACCATACAGCCCCCCTGTAGGGAACGCTATACAGCCCCCCCTGTAGGGAACGCCATACAGCCCCAACCCCCCCAAAAAATGCGACCTACAGTGTGAAAAGACAAAAGACATGTATCCCCTCTCCTCAGGATATACACAGGACAGGGGATACATGTGTGATCGCTGGCAGCGATAGGGAGAACGGGGGACTGAAAGTCCCCTGAAGTTCTCCATGACTAACCTCTGACTTCCGGCGTCTGTGTCGGCAGCTCAAGAAAAATGAAAGGAGCGCTGGTCACGCATGCGCACAAGCGCGACCGGCGCTCCATTAATTTCTACGGAGCTGCCGACACAGACCCCGGAAGTCCGAGGTTTGTGATGGAGAACTTCAGGGGACTTTCAGTCCCCCGTTCTCCCTATCAATGCCAGCGATCACACATGTATCCCCTGTCCTGTGTATATCCTGTGGAGAGGGGATACATGTCCTGTGGAGATCCTGTGGAGAGGGGATACATGTCTTATGTTTAATGGCAGAGCGGGGAGATACCTCCCTGCTCTGCCGTAGTGTTCAGTGGTGTTGCGCTGTAGCAGCCATAGCGGCAGCTAGCGGAGCCTCCGGCCATGGTGGGGGCCCGTGCCGGCGGGCGACACGGGCCCCCTCATGCCGCGGGCCCCGTAGCAGCCGCTACGGCTGCTATAGCGGTAGTTACGCCACTATGTTAGGGGGAGTTCACACTGAGTTTTTTTACGCGAAAACCATGGCAAAAAACGTCAGAAAGTGCCTCCTATTGAAAACCATAAAAAACGCCTGCGGGAAAAAGAAGCGTTAGGCTATGTTCACACAGAGTATTTTGCAGGAGGAATATCTGCCTCAAAGTTCCGTTTGGAAGTTTGAGGCAGATTTTCCTCTGCCTGCACGCCGATTCTTGCGGCGTTTTTGGCCCGCGGCCATTGACCGCTGCGGGCATAAAACACCGCGAAATACGCTTTCTCTGCCTCCCATTGAAGTCAATGGGAGGTCAGAGGTGTAAACACCCGAAGATAGGGCATGTCACTTCTTTTTCCCGCGAGGCAGTTTTACTGCTCGCGGGAAAAAGACGCCGACGCCTCCCATTGAAATCAATGGGAGGCATTTTCTGTCAGTTTTTGACGAGTTTTGCGACGCGGTTTCCGCGTCAAAAAACTCGTCAAAATACTCAGTGTAAACATAGCCTAATGCCCTTTCTTCGGACGTTTCTGTCTCCAACTTCCCATTGACAACAATGGCAGGCAGAAAATGCATTTTTTGCTGCGTTTTTCTGCCCACGGCCCGAAGGCCGAAAAACGTCACCAAAAAACGCAACAAAAACGCGGGAAGTGTTCAAAATATGCCTCAAAATTCCGGAAGGAATTATGAGGCAGATTTTTCTACCTAAAAACTTTTCCCTTCTCAAATGAACTTTTTTATTTGATGTACATCATGTACCTGTCCTCTGCAGTCTGCACGTCCTCCGCCCGTCCTATGGGATGCTAGTACTCCGGCAGTCCTGACTTTACTCCGGCAGTCCTTGGCTCCTGACTGTACTGTCCTCCGCCCTAAGTCTCGCGTCGGTCGTTTAGCTCCGCCCCCTGTCCTCTCCCCTGCCTGAGCGCTCCTCCTACCATGTCCTCTTCCACTGTGTGTGGGAGGACTATCAGTGGAGTGCACAGTGTGCAGTGAATATCACCGTGCCCCCGGACACCCCCCCCCCCCCCCCCCCCCCCGTGGCTGTCACCGGGCCCCCCCCCCGGATGCCTAGTGTAATGTTAGTGACTCGTGATGTTCGTGACTCGTGATGCTACTACTAGGCATGAGGGGGCCCGTGCCTCCAGGCCTGGCAGTGGCATATAATGTAATGTGCCTGACTGTCAGGGCGACACGGGCCCCCCCATGCCCCGGGCCCCGTAGCAGCTGCTACTGCTGCTACTGTGGTAGTTACGCCACTGGCTCGCAGCTACTGTCCACGGGCCTCTGTCTCAGTCCTCAGCATCGCGCAGCTGAGAACTGAGTCGGCCAGCAGAGGAACGGGCCCCCTTCCCACGCGGGGCCCTTGTGCAGCTGCACCGGCTGCACATGCGGTATGTCCGCCCCTGCAACAATATTAATGAGATTTAGAAAATCTCATTCCCACACACAAAAGTTGTGCAGAAAGTGTTCTGTGGTGCATTTTTCAACTACGCAGCATGTCAGTCTATGCTGCGTTTTTTGTGCGGAGATGCTGCATGTTTGGCCCATAGACTTCAATGGGGAGCAGAAATTCCACAACAGATGTTGTTGCGGTTTTTACAGCAAAAACCGATGGAAATCCGGAGGTGCACATATACTTTGCTATAACTAATGTTTAACACTAAATCCGCAGGTAAAACAGCTTCGGAAAAGCGTACTATTTGTTACGGATTTCTGTTACAGATTTACCATAGTTTTTCTAGAAATTCTGCTGCACATTTTCTGTTGCAGAAAATCTGCAGCATATCCTGTGCGTGGGAACATACCCTAAGGGCTTGTTCACAAGTAATAGAATTGCTGCAGATAATGTCTGCAGCAATTCCGCAGAAACTAGCAGAAACTCTGCTACGAAAAAACCGCACCATTTCCTGCATTTTTTTACTGCAGAAAATGGTGCAGATTTTGCTACATTTTTTTCAGTGCTGGGTGATGGGGATTTGTCCTCTGAAAAACGCTGCAATTCAGTCCACTTTCCGCAGTAGGAATTTACATGCTGCAGTACAACAAATACGCACCGCAGGTGAATTTCTGCTCTGAAATTTTACGCAGAATGTGGATGAGATTTGGTAAATCTCACCCACTTTGCTGTTACTGTATTCTGCTGCGTATTTTTATTTACGACTTGCAATTCCAGACGGAAAATACGCAGCAATTCCGTTACGTGTGGTCAAGACCTAAGAAAGAGTAAATATTTCACTACGACAAATGACCAAGCCTTTTTATCTCAATATGGGAACCTGTTGTACAATTCTCATCAATGAAGCCTGGATCATTTCTAATCCATTTCAGTCCAAACACTGTGCTTGTCATGAAAACCATTAAGTTTATCAGCAGGTGTCCTGCTGCTGTCTAGTGAGAAGGTTGGATGTGTGTGGGTTGGCCTCCCAAAGAAGGAAAGATGACAGACACCACATTATGTCTGAATAATCATTTCTGCTGGCTGTCAGACCTGTAGCATTGTTCTTTTTTATGAGCTTACAAATAAAGATCCCGGGTCACCGGCAATCACAAACAAGGGGCAGCACTGCTCGTAAAGAACTTACATCCATCGAAATCAGGATGAAATTGGAAACTTGCCATTGTTCATTGCGCAAGTTTGGCCTTTGCTTTTCTAATAAAAAAAAATAGTGGTTGATAAATATTGGAAATATTATTCTAACAAATAGTAGCATAAGAGCTAAACAGTGTTACATTTTCATAGAAATTTGCAATAAGCTTGCCAGCTCTGTGTGCGGGATAGGATTTATGATGCACTATAGTAGTATTATTATAGAACAATAAGTGGTTATCCTTATTAATGTATTCGCTGTTTCTTACATGCAGTAGAGATAACATATTCAATAGTGCTGGATTCAGCAGGGGTGAACATACCATGTGTGCAACCTATGCAGCAGAACAGGGGCCCAGTCTATGAAGGGCCCACTGACACATTAAAAGAAGCTCCTACTGTCTATTAGATTGCATGTAAGAAACAAAACTGGTGAATTAGCTCACAATTACTGGTGGATAGTTAGATTTCTCTTCTGTTCATTCACTTAGTATTTTAATAATTGATATTAAATGAAGGGTGTCGCAAAAAAAATTTTTTTATATTAATTTGCTTTTAGTGTTTTATTAAAATAAATTTTATTTATTTGTGTGTTTGTGTTTTACTTTTTTTTTTTCTAACTCTTTCTTCACTATGGGGGCTGCCATTTTTTTTTCATCTCTGTATGTGTCGATTAACGACACATACAGAGATGAAATACGGCACATACATCCAGATAGAGAATGCGAACAGGAGCCGTTCGAATTCTCTATGCAGTACGCCATCTGTGTGGGAACGGCGCATGTGCCGCTCCCACACAGTCCAAATGGAAGGTCTTCGGCCAAGCGACATCCGGCGCCATTTTCTTGTGGACTGGAAGCCGCGGCCGGACAGTAAGATGACTACTTCCGGTTGCGGCTTCCGGACATGTGATTAGAAGCAAGCACGGAGCGTACGGACCGGAGGGAGCGGCGGCAGCGTGGCGGCTGGAGCAGGTAAGTTATGTTTGTGTATGTTCGTGTTTTAGTGTGTGTTTACCACTGTATGTAAGCCTACTACATTGTGTATTCGCTCAAAAAATGGCGGCAAACAGTGTAGGAGGTTTGAACATTCAACCCCCTCCTTTCTCCTGGCACTAGCCAGGATAAAGGAGGGGGATTAATTGAGCACACTAGAGCGAGTGTGTCTTCTCCAATTTTGCAGCATAAAGCAATGAGGTTGCTTTACCACATGCCAATGCTGCAATTTTGGGAATTGCTCCCTCTAGTGACCAGCACAGGGAAATGTTATAATTTAGAATCTAATTTATAATATTTCTAGCGACACATTCCCTTTAACACTTTTTTTGTAAAGCATTCTTACTTTGCAGCATTTTTCTGCAACTGTCTAAAACTTTTGCTCAGTGTTGTATATATACTGTATGTATATACACACACACACACACACACACACACATACACACACACACACACACACACACACACACACCAAGATAAATATAAACTCCACACTAGACTAAAATTAATTTGAAACCCCTAAATCAGACAAAAAAAAAATCATACCCCACATCAGACCAATTAATTTCAGGCCCCAGAACAGACCCCCTAAATAAATACAGACCCAGACCCCCTAAATTAATTTTAAACCCCATACTAGACCCCCAACTATATTCAGATCCCAGTGTTAAATATCAGACCCCAGACTAGACCCCCTAATTATATTCAGACCTCAGACTCCCTCTATTAACTTCAGACCCCAGACCACCTGACTTAATTCAGACTCCTGATCAGACAAAAAAAAATATATTCAGACCATTGACCAGACTACTGTATATACTTGCCTTCCTTGCACCCGGATTGTGTTCAGCTCCGGGGCTCCACTGCACTAATCCTGAAACTGTCTGCTGGGAGTGAAGAGGGTGTGAGCTCTCTGGGTGTATAAACCAGGGGGCTCTTAATGTCAAGACCTGTGCTTTTAATTGCTGCAAGCCGACCACATACCTGGTCTGTAGTTTTTCTGTAGGATGTATATAATATTTATGCCTATACAAAGTATGTATGTATTTTGTAGTAACCAATAGTCCACAAATCTTTTTTTTTCTTGGATACAGAAAATGTATAAAACATATCATCAATAATCACAGTCTTCTTAATAAGAATCTATTAAGAAATTTGTAATCAAAATTTCTATTTCCCACATGACTTGTTGCAGCTGATGCTCTATGTATGCATATGAGCTAAAGAAAAACACAAGTTAACAAAACCCGTTCTGCATCGGTTCAGTCTTTGGCAAACTCTAGCAGAACTAGCATTTGACTTCTATCCATAAAACATATCTTGAATATTACAGGCATTTTCCAAAATATTCTAAGATCCCTTCTATAACATTAAATAATCCTTCAGATTTACAAAACAAACCATAATGAATCCTAAACTTTCTAACAGGATATCCTGTCCGGATGACAAGGCTACCAGAGGTGGTGCATTATACGTTTATGACTTTGTAGAGAATAAGGCCTCATGCACACGACCGTAGTGTTTTCTGGTCCGCAAATTCCAGGACCGTGTTCCGTGAAATGTCATCCGCAGTTCATCCGTATGTACTCCGCAGTTCATCCGTATGTAATCCGCAAAATGCGGATGAAAAAAAAAAAAGGCAAATTTAAACAGGATGTCAAAAGCTTGCTCCAACCCCTTTAGAAGGTCACATGATCGCTCAGGAGCCATTTCCTTGTGCATTTTTCCTGATCTTTGCTTTGTGCGAGTTCTGTGAGATTGCGCTGCTGATTTAGCTGTGGTTTTTGTCAGTTCCTCACTGCGAAGATGTCTTCTGATGATGTGGATGATGTACTCCTGTACTGGCTCCTCTCCAGGCGATTTGGACAGCAACCACCAATGCTGGACGAAGAACCGAGGAGGAGGAGGAGATATTGGGTTCACCCCATTGTCTCCCAACGGCTTAGGAAGGGGCATTTTAACATGCTGTACTCAGACCTGCGGCAGCACCCGGACAAGTTCCTCAGCTACTGCCGTATGTCCGTTCAAACTTTTGACTGTCTGCTGGCGGACCTTCGTCCTGGACTCATCTTCAAGGACACCACCATGAGACGTTGCATTTCTCCAGAGGAACGCCTGATCGTCACTCTGAGGTAAGAAAACCTAAATCCCCTTCTACGACATGTCTGTACCCTGTAAACAATATTAGTATACTTGTCCCCTGTTCATATTGCCGCCATGTCACCGTGCTGCAGATATTTTTCCTGTATGTGCATATTTTTATATATATATATTTATTTTTTTTCAGATTTCTTGCCACCGGCAACTCCTTTGCATCGCTACATTTCCATTTTCTGCTGGGGTGCTCCACTATTTCTAAGATTGTCAAGCTTACCTGCGAAGTCATCTGGCAGCAACTTCGAGCAGCAGTGATGCCAAAGCCCAAGCCTGAGGACTGGATTCGGATTGCCGATGGCTTCTTACAATCAGCACAGTTTCCCAACTGTGTTGGTGCGCTGGATGGTAAGCACATCCGCGTAAAAAAGCCTGCTCACTCAGGGTCTCAGTATTTCAATTATAAACAGTTTTTCTCGGTGGTGCTGTTAGCCTTGGCTGACAGTGACTATCGGTTTATAATTGTCGATATTGGGGCCTATGGAAGCTCTGCGGATGCTGGCATCTTCAGGGCTTCCAGAATGCGTGAACGGCTTGCATCTAACCAGCTCGACCTTCCGGAACCTAGACACCTTCCAGGATCTACAGGACCACCAGCACCCTTTGTCATTGTGGGTGATGAAGTTTTCGGACTGTCCCCTCACCTGATGCGTCCATACCCTAGGCGTGGCTTAGATGAACGGAGGCGCATTTTTAACTACCGCCTTACCCGTGCGAGACGGTATGTGGAGTGCGCCTTCGGAATTCTAAGCAGCAAGTGGCGTGTGTTCCAGAGCTCCATTCAGATGAATCCTGAAAATGTGACAAAGGTTATCCAAGCCTGTGTTGTCCTCCACAATTTTCTGAGGATTCATGAGTCGGCAGTGGACGCAGAGCTGAACCATTTCTCAACTAATTCCATCGCTTTGGACTACACACAACATGGAAGAACTGGAGTGTCTGGACTGGCAGTCCGTAATTTGTATACAGACTATTTTGTATCACCTGAGGGAGCAGTTCATTGGCAAAGGGATGTGCTTCGTCTGCCAAATTAAAATTTAATAGGGACTGTTGTATTTACTGTTTTTATGTTACAAATGTTAGTAGTTAAAGTTGCAGTAGTAGAGTAGGGACTCGCTAGAGAATGAGGACCCTTGACGCGGGTTGCGAGCTAATGTATTTCTGTTGGTTTTTTTTTAAATTATGTATTAATTTTAAAAAAAAAATGTGATTCTTTGCATTCGGCCGAAATGCAAACCAATACCTCATTATGTTTTTCAATAATAAGAAATACAAACACATTAACTATAAACTTCTTTTATTCTTTGTACAAAACAGTGTCATGAAACAAAAACAAAACTATATAATTGTAACAAATTATAAATTATAAAATGATTGAGAAGGTGCAGGGTCATAATGGGGTCGTGGAACAGCCTCCCCCTGCTGCATGTGCCGATATTGCTGTTGCGAAGGTCCAGGCATGCCATACCCTGGACGATCTTCACTGAATAGTGGCATTGAGCCTTCATATGGTGACTGCCGACTGGCTTGAGCGGTTGCTGCAGGTGCTGGAGGGACAGAGCGGAAGGTGCTTCCATCACACCCCCGCCTATGAAACTCTATGGCATGATGGATTTCACGTGGGTCAGGATGTGTTGCAAAAATTTCGACCACTTCCATTAGGGCTGTTTGGCACCTGATCTGCCTCTCAATTGGCACTCTTTTTAGAATATTTGAAAGAGCGCGACAGAAGGTGCCCGCTTCGGTTTCTGTCGCTCTTTTCTCCAGGTGTTCTAAAACCCGCAAGTCGACCGCCTGCCTTGGCTCTGTACACGTTGGACCTTTATTGGCAGAACGTCGGCATTTACCTCGGGGTATAATTTCGTCTTCCGGTTCCGTGGCACAGACTGGATTATCCACTGTTGTATTTTCAGCAGGCACTGGAGTGGAAGTGGACCTAGTAATCCCCAAACCTACGTCAGCCTCTTCTATTTGAGTGGCATCAGAGTCTTCTGCCTCCAGATTATCCTTGGTTCTGTTGGAAAATGAAAACATAATGTTAGGGAATTTTAGTAGTAATTTAACGTCATGTCTACAGCAGGGCAAATACACTATGTAAACATATGCAGCTTATCCGATGGGCTGCCTAGAGGGAATTATGTGCTTGAATAGACCGTATAATTGGCCACACCAATACATACTCTTTTAACATACTCACATGCATCACTACATGCAGGGGCGTAACTAGGAAAGACTGGGCCGCCTAGCAAACTTTTGACTGGGGCCCACCCTACACTGGGTGTCACACAACCCCCCCCCCTTGTAGATAGTGCCTTTTTTACAGCCCCCCCACCCCTGTAGATAACGCCATATAGCGCCCCACTGTACACTGTATGCCATTATCTACCGGGGGACTGTATGGCGTTATCTATAGGGGGACTGTATGGCGTTATCTACAGATGGGGCTGTATGGCGCTAACGCCATACAGGCCCCCCTCCTCCCCCCATAAAAAATGCGACCTATAGTGTGTCCTACAAATACATGTGTGATCGCTGGCAGCGATAGGGAGAACGGGGGACTGAAAGTCCCCTGAAGTTCTACATGACTAACCTCTGAGTTCCGGCGTCTGCACAGCTCAATAAAAGAGAAAGGAGCGCTGGTTACACATGCGCACAAGCGCGACCCTCGCTCCATTCATTTCTACGGAGCTGCGGACACAGGCCGGAAGTACGAGGTTTGTGATGGAGAAGTTCAGGGTACTTTCAGTCCCCCGTTCTCCCTGTCAATGCCAGCGATAACACATGTATCCCCTATCCTGTGGATAGGGGATACATGTCTTTTGTTTAATGACAGAGTGGGGAGATACCTACCTGCTCTGCCGTAGTGTTCAGTGGCGTCCCGCTGTAGCAGCCATAGCGGCTGCTAGCGGAGCCTCCGGACATGGTGGAGCCCCCTCATGCCGCGGTCCCCGTAGCAGTCGCTACGGCTGCTACGGCGGTAGTTACGCCACTGACTACATGGCCAGACTACAATGATCAAAGTATATAAGCAATACTTACGGGCCAACCTGCATGACATCCAGAAGGAACGACAGCTGTTTTGTGTACAGGTATGGTCTTTTTTTCTGCCGTCCGTCTCCGCTCTTCCCCTTGTCATTCAGCTCACGCTTAAATTGGTCACGGCATGTGTTCCATCGTGTTTTCACGTATTCAACTATGATATAAAATAAAACAATCACAGATCAACATATTTGAAGTGTACATTACTAGATCTTAGGAAATGTTGTTTTTTTGCTGAAAATGTTGGTGCAGATTTGGGGCGTTTACGCAACAAATCTGCACCAACATTTGCATATTTGACAGGTAATTGAGACGTTGCAGAAACGACTGCATACTTGCCACAGTTTTCTGTTTTCTCATTTAATTCAACATCAATTCAACCACGTCTGCCCGTGCCCACACGACAGCTGAACGGCTGAAATTACGTTGATGTGTTCAGGAGAAAACATCCACGTAATTTCAGCCGTAAAGGCATGTGCAGGCGCTTGAATGGGCGTAATTGGCGCTGGTTTTAATTGGAGTCAATGAATAACGTCTCCAATTACGGCACAAGAAGTGACAGGTCACTTCTTTGACGCGGGCGTATATTTACGCACCGTAATTTGACAGCGGCGGGTAAATATACACCTCGCTTGAACACACAAACGTCAGCCCATTGCTTTCAATGGGTAGATGTTTGTCCACGCTACTGCGGCGTATTTAGCGGACGTACTTCAGGGCAAAAACCCCCGAATTACGTCCGTAATTAGTGTGTGTGAACATACCCTCATAGTGACATGTCACGTTTTGATCGGTGGTGGTCCGAGCCATGAGACCCCCACAATCTCACGTGCACTTCTGCAGCTTCATTTCAGAGATTGGTGGGTGTTTCAGTGATCCAACCCCCACCAATCAAAACTTCAGGCATTTCATTATGACATGACATGACAGGAGTACTCAGAAACCGCATCAAGGTGTGAAACTTACCCATGCGTTTCTTTTGCACGTTCGTTGCCTTCTCCCACTCAGGATGCACCTCACTGCAGACCTCCTGCCAGGCAAGATCTTTCAGATTCCTGTCAGCATACTCTTCAAGGCGCTTATTCCATAGACAGGGCTTGTGCTGGACCAGGATGATTAGCTTCTCCACGCTAATTGAAGCCATGCTGCTCTCTGCTGCTCTCTGCTGCTTTCCTGCACTGTCTCCAGCCTTCACGACGACGGAACTCATTCCCGGTCGTCGCCTAGCAACACTTCCGCAAACTGCGGATGACACACGGAGGTGTATCCGCATTTTCCACGGGCCCATTGACTTCTATTGGCATGTCCGCATCGAATTTGCGGCCCGTAATAAGACATGTCCTGAGTTTCTGCGGCACAGATGTGCGGACATGCGGAGACCCGTGAAAACACGGATAGTGTGTATGCGCCCATTGAAATGAATGGGTCCGCAATTCTCCCGTGGATTTGCGGGGGAATTGCGGACGCAAAAACACGGTCGTGTGCATGGGGCCTAAGCCTAAGAATTGCGGACCCATTAATTTCAATGGGCCCATACACACTATCCGTGTTTTCACGGGTCTCCGCATGTCCGCACATCCGTGCCGCAGAAACTCAGGACATGTCTTATTACGGGCCGCGGACATGCAAATAGAAGTCAATGGGCCCGTGGAAAATGCGGATACACCTCCGTGTGTCATCCGCAGTTTGCGGATTTGCGGAAGTGTTGCTAGGCGACGACCGGGAATGAGTTCCGTCGTCGTGAAGGCTGGAGACAGTGCAGGAAAGCAGCAGAGAGCAGCAGAGAGCAGCATGGCTTCAATTAGCGTGGAGAAGCTAATCATCCTGGTCCAGCACAAGCCCTGTCTATGGAATAAGCGCCTTGAAGAGTATGCTGACAGGAATCTGAAAGATCTTGCCTGGCAGGAGGTCTGCAGTGAGGTGCATCCTGAGTGGGAGAAGGCAACGAACGTGCAAAAGAAACGCATGGGTAAGTTTCACACCTTGATGCGGTTTCTGAGTACTCCTGTCATGTCATGTCATAATGAAATGCCTGAAGTTTTGATTGGTGGGGGTTGGATCACTGAAACACCCACCAATCTCTGAAATGAAGCTGCAGAAGTGCACGTGAGATTGTGGGGGTCTCATGGCTCGGACCACCACCGATCAAAACGTGACATGTCACTATGAGGGTATGTTCACACACACTAATTACGGACGTAATTCGGGGGTTTTTGCCCTGAAGTACGTCCGCTAAATAGGCCGCAGTAGCGTGGTTAAACATCTGCCCATTGAAAGCAATGGGCTGACGTTTGTGTGTTCAAGCGAGGTGTATATTTACCCGCCGCTGTCAAATTACGGCGCGTAAATATAAGCCCGCGTCAAAGAAGTGACCTGTCACTTCTTGTGCCGTAATTGGAGACGTTATTCATTGACTCCAATTAAAAGCAGCGCCAATTACGCCCGTTCAAGCGCCTGCACATGCCTTTACGGCTGAAATTACGTGGATGTTTTCTCCTGAACACATCAACGTAATTTCAGCCGTTCAGCTGTCGTGTGGGCACGGGCAGACGTGGTTGAATTGATGTTGAATTAAATGAGAAAACAGAAAACTGTGGCAAGTATGCAGTCGTTTCTGCAACGTCTCAATTACCTGTCAAATATGCAAATGTTGGTGCAGATTTGTTGCGTAAACGCCCCAAATCTGCACCAACATTTTCAGCAAAAAAACAACATTTCCTAAGATCTAGTAATGTACACTTCAAATATGTTGATCTGTGATTGTTTTATTTTATATCATAGTTGAATACGTGAAAACACGATGGAACACATGCCGTGACCAATTTAAGCGTGAGCTGAATGACAAGGGGAAGAGCGGAGACGGACGGCAGAAAAAAAGACCATACCTGTACACAAAACAGCTGTCGTTCCTTCTGGATGTCATGCAGGTTGGCCCGTAAGTATTGCTTATATACTTTGATCATTGTAGTCTGGCCATGTAGTCAGTGGCGTAACTACCGCCGTAGCAACCGTAGACCGCGGCATGAGGGGGCTCCACCATGTCCGGAGGCTCCGCTAGCAGCCGCTATGGCTGCTACAGCGGGACGCCACTGAACACTACGGCAGAGCAGGTAGGTATCTCCCCGCTCTGTCATTAAACAAAAGACATGTATCCCTGGCATTGACAGGGAGAACGGGGGACTGAAAGTACCCTGAACTTCTCCATCACAAACCTCGTACTTCCGGGCCTGTGTCCGCAGCTCCGTAGAAATGAATGGAGCGAGGGTCGCGCTTGTGCGCATGCGTAACCAGCGCTCCTTTCTCTTTTATTGAGCTGTGCAGATGCCGGAACTCAGAGGTTAGTCATGTAGAACTTCAGGGGACTTTCAGTCCCCCGTTCTCCCTATCGCTGCCAGCGATCACACATGTATTTGTAGGACACACTATAGGTCGCATTTTTTATGGGGGGGGGGGGGGCCTGTATGGCGTTAGCGCCATACAGCCCCCTCTGTAGATAACGCCATACAGTCCCCCTATAGATAACGCCATACTGTCCCCCGGTAGATAATGCCATACAGTGTACAGTGGGGCGCTATATGGCGTTATCTACAGGGGTGGGGGGCTGTAAAAAAGGCACTATCTACAAGGGGGGGGGGGTTGTGTGACACCCATTGTAGGGTGGGCCCCAGTCAAAAGTTTGCTAGGCGGCCCAGTCTTTCCTAGTTACGCCCCTGCATGTAGTGATGCATGTGAGTATGTTAAAAGAGTACGTATTGGTGTGGCCAATTATACGGTCTATTCAAGCACATAATTCCCTCTAGGCAGCCCATCGGATAAGCTGCATATGTTTACATAGTGTATTTGCCCTGCTGTAGACATGACGTTAAATTACTACTAAAATTCCCTAACATTATGTTTTCATTTTCCAACAGAACCAAGGATAATCTGGAGGCAGAAGACTCTGATGCCACTCAAATAGAAGAGGCTGACGTAGGTTTGGGGATTGCTAGGTCCACTTCCACTTCAGTGCCTGCTGAAAATACAACAGTGGATAATCCAGTCTGTGCCACGGAACCGGAAGACGAAATTATACCCCGAGGTAAACGCCAACGTTCTGCCAATAAAGGTCCAACATGTACAGAGCCAAGGCAGGCGGTCGACTTGCGGATTTTAGAACACCTGGAGAAAAGAGCGACAGAAACCGAAGAGGGCACCTTCTGTCGCGCTCTTTCAAATATTCTAAAAAGAGTGCCAATTGAGAGGCAGATCAGGTGCCAAACAGCCCTAATGGAAGTGGTCGAAATTTTTGCAACACATCCTGACCCACGTGAAATCCATCATGCCATAGAGTTTCATAGGCGGGGGTGTGATGGAAGCACCTTCCGCTCTGTCCCTCCAGCACCTGCAGCAACCGCTCAAGCCAGTCGGCAGTCACCATATGAAGGCTCAATGCCACTATTCAGTGAAGATCGTTCAGGGTATGGCATGCCTGGACCTTCGCAACAGCAATATCGGCACATGCAGCAGGGGGAGGCTGTTCCACGACCCCATTATGACCCTGCACCTTCTCAATCATTTTATAATTTATAATTTGTTAAAATTATATAGTTTTGTTTTTGTTTCTTGACACTGTTTTGTGCAAAGAATAAAAGAAGTTTATAGTTAATTATGTGTTTGTATTTCTTATTATTGAAAAACATAATGAGGTATTGGTTTGCATTTCGGCCGAATGCAAAGAATCACATTTTTTTTTTTTTAATTAATACATAATTTAAAAAAAAACTGACAGAAATACATTAGCTCGCAACCCGCGTCAAGGGTCCTCATTCTCTTGCGAGTCCTTACTCTACTACTGCAACTTTAACTACTAACATTTGTAACATAAAAACAGTAAATACAACAGTCCCTATTAAATTTTAATTTGGCAGACGAAGCACATCCCTTTGCCAATGAACTGCTCCCTCAGGTGATACAAAATAGTCTGTATACAAATTACGGACTGCCAGTCCAGACACTCCAGTTCTTCCATGTTGTGTGTAGTCCAAAGCGATGGAATTAGTTGAGAAATGGTTCAGCTCTGCGTCCACTGCCGACTCATGAATCCTCAGAAAATTGTGGAGGACAACACAGGCTTGGATAACCTTTGTCACATTTTCAGGATTCATCTGAATGGAGCTCTGGAACACACGCCACTTGCTGCTTAGAATTCCGAAGGCGCACTCCACATACCGTCTCGCACGGGTAAGGCGGTAGTTAAAAATGCGCCTCCGTTCATCTAAGCCACGCCTAGGGAATGGACGCATCAGGTGAGGGGACAGTCCGAAACCTTCATCACCCACAATGACAAAGGGTGCTGGTGGTCCTGTAGATCCTGGAAGGTGTCTAGGTTCCGGAAGGTCGAGCTGGTTAGATGCAAGCCGTTCACCCATTCTGGAAGTCCTGAAGATGCCAGCATCCGCAGAGCTTCCATAGGCCCCAATATCGACAATTATACAAGGAAATGGCTCCTGAGCGATCATGTGACCTTCTAAAGGGGTTGGAGCAAGCTTTTGACATTCTGTTTAAATTTGCCTTTTTTTTTTTTTATCCGCATTTTGCGGATTACATACGGATGAACTGCGGAGTACATACGGATGAACTGCGGATGACATTTCACGGAACACGGTCCTGGAATTTGCGGACCAGAAAACACTACGGTCGTGTGCATGAGGCCTTAATGTGCAACGATAAAACTTTAGTGGTAAATCATGGTACATGGGATTTTTGCTGCTAGCACACAGTTAAGCTAGTCATATACATTAGATAAACTCAAGACTATGTACACATTTGACATTGTTTCTTTTTTTAAAAATTTTAATTGTACAACAGTGTGATTGGTGCAACTTCCTAAATACATTTTATTAAAAATTATTTTTACGTTTTAAGATAGCTGTATCTTCTTACTACATATTCTTACTATATTTTCCGATTGTCAGCTGTTAATAAGTCACAATCTTTAGTCCAATTGCTAGGAATGTATCAAACAATTGGTAACAAAGGTTGAAAAAGGCATAAATCCATTGAGTTCAAACTATTCTCCTGCAATGTTAATGTTAGAGGAAGGCCAAAACCCCCATAATGCAAAAGCCAACTTCCCTCATTTTAGGAAAAAAAATTATTTCCCGACTTGAAATTTAGCAGAATAAATCCCTGGATTATCAAGCCATCTTCAGTAGTCGAGTACACATAACTTTACCTCTTCTGGATGGTAATCTACAGTTTATGGCAAGAACATTTGCATCTGATCAGATAACATAATTTTTTTCACTTTATCTACATCTACAAATGTGTATGGTTGTATATGTCCTTAGTACTAATAGGCAAAAGTATAGTTGGGCAGCTTATTGGTGAACTTAAATGACATTTTACAATATTTCACCGTTTCGTTCTACATAAAAAGTTAAGTAACTTAGTAAATACTTTTCTTTGATTAACTTGTACCACTTTTTAATTACCAGATGTTTTATTAGCTGTTCATACAAAAAGGTATATTCAGAATTCTTCTTCTTTCCTGTTTTCAGAGAACAGAGCATTATGGGAGCTAACATGATATTTACACACTTAGAACTATGCTGTTAAGTCACATGTCAGACAGCGGAATGGAGGAAAATGGCTGTGTGGTCCAAACAAAAGCAGCAGAATTTTATATATGTATGTATGGAACTTTGTTTTAGGATCTTGTGACATTTCAAACAGATACCGTATGTAAAAGGTGACATCAATGGAGATTTAGGAGTTGGTGCCCTTATATTATAAATGGAAAGGATCTGTCAGTACTGTCATGCATGACCCTCTCTCCGCAAGACAGTTGTAGCACCCTGCTAGCTAAAATCTGTGGGTACCTCAGATGCTGATCTGAAAAGAACAATGTATTTTCATCCTACTATTGCTGCTGAGCTGCTTACAATAGACATTATAGGGAGCCTGTAAATTACATGTCCCAGAAGAACAGATTGTTACAAAAAGTAAAGCTGCCTGACAGTTTATTGGGACCGACCCCAATTGTTCTTGTGAAAAATGAAGGAGTCTTCTTAGAAACCGGAGCCCAAATAACTTTACTGTATCGTAATTTCTATAACAAATATCTTTCACATATGCCCAGAATCAGCTAGAAATATGGGGCTTAAGTGATAATTTCCTTATGTTGGCTATATCAATCAAGCTAGAGCTCTCCCTTGCTCTTGAAAGTACCAAGCAAGTGTTTGATGCACTGGCAGTGTTGTGCTCCGGATCTCCAGGAGCTTTGCGGAACTTATTAGTGGTGGGCACAAATTTGGTGAAATGAATGCTAACTCCTCAGCTGGAGCTGAAAAGGAGACAAAAGTACTCTCCTCATCCACTATTGCAGATTGTTGTGCCTTCTCTAGTGCAGCAAAAAAGAAAAACCATCAGAAGGAATAGGGAATGTGTTTTTTCTACAGAGGAAAGAGTGTGTTATGCCCCTTCAAAATCACCTGCATGAGGGCTAGTGTAAGAATGTGCTGGTCCTGACTTGAATATTGAATGAGGTTCCAGGAATAAACCTACCGCCTGGGGTAGATCTAATACTTGAAGTTTTTCCAGTTGATTGTCTTAAGCTAAATCGGGGAATAGTGGGCTAAAAAAATACTATAAATGAGCTTGCTTTCCTGCGCTCACATAATTTACTGGGAAGGGTATACTCAGAAAATCCAGTGCCTACATCCTGTTTGGCAGCAGGGAAAGCGGAGGTGAACTCTGCTGACACGTTGGCCCTCAAGAGTCTCTTGCTCCTTCAGAATGGATAAGTTGATTAGAGAAGCATCTGAAAGAAAGAAGTGCTATATTTTCCAAAAGTGATATGGATGTTAGGTGCCCTCCAAGCACATAGCACAGGGAGGACAATAAAATTGAAGAAAGATTGTGGCGCATTGCCCCAGGTGATCTAGAAAATCTTAGGAGACGTCTTGAAAAATGAAAAAGTCTACTGGTATTATTAAGGAATCAAGAAGTCCTTATGCTTCCCCAATATTGGTAGTTCGCAAAAAGAATGGCTCCATAAGAATGTTTGTGGACTACTGCACTTTAAATCAATGCACTATTCCTGATCAATATACCACTCCTAAGATTGGGGATTATCTTAACTGTCTTGTGGGTGGTAAATAGTTCAGTGTATTAAACCTAAAAAGTGGATACCATCAGATTCCCATGCACGCAGATGACAAGGAGAAGACCACTTTCATTTGCCCATTGGACTTCTATGATTTTGAAAGGATGTGTCCAGGTCTCAGTGGAGAACCTACCACATTTCAACGCCTCTTGGAGCGCACAGTGGGTGACATGCATTTGATGGAAGTTCTAGTATACCTAGATTACTTTATAGTCTTTCACAGGACACTGGAGCAACATGAAGAAAGATTGATGAAGATTGTAGAGAGATTGCAGAAAGAAGGCCTAAAATTGTCCCCAGAAAAGTGCCAATTCTGTCAGCCTACAGTAACCTTTGTTGGTCATGTGGTGTCAGCAGATGGTATAGCAACTTCTCCAAGCTAGAATGAAACTGTATCCAAGCCTAAAACCATCACTAAACTTTAGCCTTTCCTGGGTTTCTGCGGATATTATAGAAGATTTGTGCAGGGACTCTAAAAAGTGTCTCATCCCTTAAAGGGATCCTGTCATCAACATCTTACCTGATAAACTCGCCTGACCCCTCAATGGCCGCAGCTGTCCAGAGTGCGTTCCTGTTCTCTTCTTTCTTGAAGTCCTCTTCTGTCGGTAAATGTAGTCGTTTAAACTCTTCCCGCTTTTTATGGTAATTATTTTTCCCTCTGGGACGCAGCTTCTTAACCCCGCCCACCCCCGCCACCTGTCCGGCCCTGACTGGCTAAGGAGCTGTCAATCAAAAAGAAGGAGGTGGAATCCACTCTGAGATGCTGGAGGAATGAAAATCTGACTCTTCACAGGTCAAGGTCAATGGGCAACTCTCATCCTCCTTTACGATTACTAACGGCACACACCAAGGCTGCCCTCTATCACCACTGATTTTATTTTATGCCTGGAGCCCTTGCTGTGTCACATCCGCTCCAACCCGGACATTAAAGGCGTGGACTTTGGAGGCAGACAACATAAGGTTGCCGCTTACGCGGATGACCTGCTGTTCTTCCTCACAGCCCCTAGAATTTCCTTGCCTAACCTGATGGCGGAGCTGGGTAGATACTCGAGATTGTCCAACTTTAAAATAAACTACCAGAAGTCAGAGGCCCTTAATATCTCGTTACCACAGGCTCTGGTCACTGAACTGTCGGAGTCCTTTTCCTTCAAGTGGGCAAGAGATTCGCTAAAATACCTGGGAGTCCGACTTCCGGGGGATCTTGCTCGACTTTATGCGGTGAACTTCCCTTTGCTTCTTCAACGTATAAAGGCGGACCTGGACTCTTGGACGTCGGGCACTTTTACCTGGTTCGGTAGGTGTGCGATTTTTAAAATGAACATCTTGCCACGGATTCTATATCTCCTACAGGCCCTACCGATCCATATCCCACGCCCGTTCTTTCAGTCCCTGCTGTCTCTGATGCACAAATTCATATGGGCAGGGAAACCAGCACGTATCGCCCGATCCTTGCTCTTTCGTGTAAAGGGGGAGGGGGGCATTGGTCTTCCGGACTTTGTCTCCTACCACCACGCCTCCCACTTGACACGAATCTTAGACTGGTTTCGGCACGGCGGGACGAAAGAATGGGTGTCTATGGAACAGGCGTTCATGTCTATCTCATTGCAGGCTATGCCGTGGTTGGGCAGACATGTTCCCAGGGTCGCGCGGTTACACCCGACAATTGGCCCCACTCTGGCAGTCGCAGCACGGGTGTTTACTCGGGCAGAGATCTCGCCGTCCCCCTCCCCGCTATTCCCGATCTTGGGCAACCCTGCCTTTCCACCGGGACTGGATAGCGGTCCATTCCAAGTATGGTTGCGGGCGGGTAAGGGGCAGGCCCGACAATTTCAGCAGGAGGGGAGGTGGATGAAGAGCGATCAAATTCAAGCCCTGGCGGACCCTGTCCCCTTCTCGATATGGCAGGTTAACCAGTTGCGACATTTCCTAACGTCCCTAGAAAATCCTGGAGAGCAATTGCGAGACTGCTCCGCGTTTGAACTCTTGTGCACAGGCACAGGCACGATCCGACATGCTTTATCCAGAATCTATGCGTTCTTGATCTCGCCCACCAACCTGCCGCCACCTCCGTATTTGCTCAGCTGGGAGAGGGATCTGGGCAAAACATTTACACCTGAACAACAAGACCGTATGTTCGCCATGACACATAAGTCCTCCATGGCCAGTAGATTCCAAGAGGCAGGGTTTAAGATATTGTTTCGTTGGTACAGGGTGCCTTCCAGATTGCATGCTATGATCCCGGCGGTCTCGCCATTATGCTGGAGATGTGGGGACCATGTGGGTAAGATCCTGCATATTTTTTGGGACTGCCCACTCCTGACTGGGTTCTGGTCCGGGGTGTGGCGCATTTCCTCAAAGTTTACGGATTACCCTCTGCCGAAGTCCCCGGGCCTTTTTCTGCTTCATCTGTGTGAGGTCCCACTGTCAGTGTATAGACGTTCGGTAGTTAGACACCTGGTAAACGCGGCTAGGGCATGTGTTCCTGCACTGTGGAGACAGTCCGGTCCGCCGACGGTGGGCATGTGGTTCAGCAAGATCCAGGAAATCATGAGAATGGAGGACCTCACGGCATCAATGAAGGGGACTCATGCCCCCTTCCTAAAAACATGGCGTGAATGGATTCGTTTCCAAACGACCGAGGAATATAAAATCATCATGGCCTCGTGAATTCCCGTCTAGATCCGGAATGTCACGTCAGCTCCCCCCTCCCCCCTCCCCCCTCTTCCCTTCTTGTTTTCTCACTCCCCATTTTCTATTCTTTCTTTCCTTACTTGGCCTCTCCTTCTTTCTGTCTCTGGTGCTCTCTTTAATGCTCTTAAGCACATATAGGACCTACCATGCACGGCTGCGGGTTCAGGGTGCATACCGGAGTTTTCTTACATAAGTGTGTTCAGTGACATGGTACTCTCAGGTGAACTCATGTGTTGATGTGAGGCTGATAACTGACCTGTGAACTGTTGCATGATTTTCAATGCCATTTTTGCACTATGTTGTGTATATTATTTGTTCGATTGGTGATATAAAATAACAAAATGACAAATAAAAGAATTTAAAAAAAATAAATAAAATTTGACTCTTTTCCGATGAAGATTTGACTCTTTTCTGCTCATTTGCATACGGCGTGGGACCACTGAAAAACGGAATACTAAAGGTACAGAACTCACTTAGAACATATTTATAGCTTAGATGACAATGATTTTTCACCCACTTTCACCAGGTATTGCTGGCTTTATAGCTAAAATGCTGGTGACAGGTTCCCTTTAAATCAGCTTCTACAAAATGACATGGATGGAGGAGAGTCAGATGAAGAAAATGTAGTCAAGAAGTCTGGAAATCAGAGGTGTGCAAAGCAGTCTATAGAAGATAGATGGACTGAAGAATGAGACCATGCTTTCAATAAGCTAAAGTACTGCCTTACTCATGCACCGATGCAAGTCTAAAGTATACTGATACAACTAAGTCATATATACTCCACATAGATACCTTCAGAGAAGGTCTGGGTGGTGTCCTATACCAAGCTTTCATCAGTAGAAGCCTGTCTCTATCGGAAAAAACTACCCTGCTTACAAACTTCTCTACCACTGCCCATTTCAAAGCAAGGAATTTAAGTTGCATGAATATCTGTATGGAGCAGTGTTTAAAAGGACAGACAGAAAACAACCCACTGACTTATGTTTTGTCCACAGAAAAGTTGGATGCCAGAGGGCATAGATAGTTGGCAGCACTGAGAAACTACAAGTTTAGCCTGCGTTATTAGCCTGGTCAAAACAATAGAGATGCTGATGGGCTAAATAGGAGATCACATGACGATCTGCATCCAGATGATGAATGGATTGAGATTCCAGTCCCTGGTGTAAGAATCGTTGTGTGTCAAAATACATCCTGCAGATTGAGAAATGGAGGTATAGCCAAGAAAATAGGCAAGATTTCAGAGGAATTCCTAAGCTCTATTGCAATATTACTGCTGCTGAGCTGTTGAGACTTTAACTGTGCTTAGCAAAGGAAACATAGAGAGAGATCAAAGCAAGGCTCCTTTGTGTCATTTTTCAATTGAGGCTTTGAGAAAAAAAAAAGTTGATAGATTTAAAACTGATTCACATCCTCTAGCAAGAGTGGGATCAGTTGCATTTACGAGATGGGCTAGTGTATAGACGGGCACCAAATGCGACAGACATAGAGAAATGGCAGTTGATGCTCCCACAAAAATACAAAGATGCGTCCTTATAGCTCTACATGATGAACCTGGACATTTAGGATATTAGAAGAACTTGATCCTTGTAAGAGATTATTTCTACTGGCTCTGTATGAAGCAAGATGTGGAGGACTACTGCCGTTCCTGTTTAAGAAGTATGCAAAGAAAGACTTTGCCTTCAAGGGCCACTCCTTTGGGTCATATGGAACGCCAGGGCTTCCTGGACTTTGTTTGCATTGCTTTTCTATTGATTGAGCCTGTTGAATATGGCATCAGCAATGTGTTGGTTTATAGTTATTGACATATTTTATGTGTTAACACTATTGTCCTTTAGTATATAACAATTTTTCTAACAATATTTTCCTTTCTTGAAGAGGGCTTGGAGCCTGTCCAATGCTTATAATTTCATTTTGTGTTTTGTGGTGACATGGTTGTTATAAGTTTTGGTTTTCATTTTGTGTATTTTAGTTTTTAGGTATCAGTCTTATATAAAATAAGAATCCCATAACAGTTTGAGAGGCCCTGGGTCGCTATTGGATATCCTGATCCTTGTGTGATGTAGAATGCCGGAGGCCTTTATGGCCATAGGAAGGATGGTTCTAGGTGGTGACTTGGCCATATGTTTTCATGATATTTTCCATTTGACCTGCAATTTATGAGGAGTCTGGATGAATGCAATGGCTTGTTTTCTGGAAACTCCTATAGTGGGACTACGGCTACCGTAGAACACATAGAGTATTCAGGCCTTAACTGTGATGGTTCATGTGACCTCATGTGATCAGACACAGGATCGATGGCCCATTTGGATGCTAATCTGCCTGGATGTACGTGAAGAGACACATTTTAGAATTGGGTACCTTCTGCTTTTTAGGGGTTCACACTGGGAATCTGTAACGGGATATTGCTGTATCTCCATTACACACCATTCAGAGTATTTATATTCAAGCTTATCCAACATCTGTACTGATTTGTGCTACAGTGGAATTTTGGCATGATAAAGAACACAGTCTTTTAGGACATTAGTCATCATAATCCCAGTTTGCTGGAGATTACAGATGTGACTCTCTGAGTCTACTTCAGAAGATACTAAAATAGGGAAACTCTTGCAAGATTTTGGCCATAGCAGAAACATTTGGACAATGTGACATTCGTTCTCAGCTTCCGCTAAATCACTAATAGTTAAATCAAATATTTGTTTGCATGGACTGCAGAAGATTTTTTTTCTCACATTCTGACAGCTGGTGCTTGTGTTGTTAATTTAAGTAAAAGCTTTTACTCGAAATAACAACACATTTACCAGCTGTCAGAATCTGACAAAAAAATCTGCAGTCCATGCAAACAAATATTTGACTTAGCTATTAGTGATTTAGTGGAAGCTGAAGACAATAAGAGACAGTCCCAATTCAATGCTACTTGGTATGCATGGGTAGCGTTTGGGGACTCGATGGAGTTGAAGAATTTTTTTTATAATGCTAGTGTAAAACATAGGTAAGTGATGCCCTGAGTTCAGGACCTGCCTTAGGTTGGATAGCACCCTGTGTGGGATTCTCTATTGCTGCCCTCCACAAACCAAAAATGAACCACATATATAGACACGCACATACTGGAACATACAGTTCATCCGGAAAGTCTACAGACCCTTTCACTTTTTTCACATTTTGTTATGTTGAGGCCTTGTGCTAAAATAAAATAAAAATCATGTTTGTCCCCATCATTCTGCACTCAATACCCCATAATGACAAAGTGGAAACATAATTTTAGAAATTTTAGCAAATTCAGACCCTTTGCTATGAGACTTGAAATTTAGATGTGGGGGCCTCCCATTTCTCTAGATCATCTTTGAAATGTTTCTACACCTTTATTGGAGTCTACCTGTGGTGAATTCATTTGTTTGGACATGACTTGGAAAGGCACACCCCTGTCTATATAAGGTCTCACAGCTGACAATGCATATCAGAGCAAAAACCAAGCCACGAGGAGGAAAGAACTGCCTGTAGAGCTCAGAGACAGTATTGTGTAGAGGCACAGATCTGGAGAAGTGTATAAAAAAAATTCTGCTGCACTGAAAGTTCCCAAGAGCACAGTGGCCTTCATAATTCTTAAATGGAAGAAGTTTGGAACAACCAGGGCTCTGTCTAGAGATGGCTGCCCCACTAAACTAAGTCATCGGGGGAGAAGGGCCTTGATTAGAGAGGTGACTAAGAACCCAATGGTCACTCTGGCTGAGCTCCAAAGATCCTGTGTGCAGATGGGAGAAACTTCCAGAAGGTCAGCCATCACTGCAGAACTCCACCAATCTGGACTTTGTGGCAGAGTGGCTAGAAAGAAGCCTCTCCTCAGTAAAAGACACATGATTTTAGTTTTTATTTTTTCAATAAATTAGCAAAGATTTTTAAATAACTGTCCACCGACAGTCTCCATCCAACCTGACAGAGCTTGAGAGGATCTGCAGTAGGATCTGCAGAGAAAAATCGAAGAAAATTCCCAAATCCAGGTGTGCAAACCATGTGGCATCATACTTAAAGAGGCTCTGTCACCACATTATAAGTGCCCTATCTTCTACATAATGTGATAGGCGATGTAATGTAGGTAACAGCAGTGTTTTTTATTTAGAAAAACGATCTATTTTCACCAAGTTATGACCTATTTTAGCTTTATGATAATGAGTTTCTTAATGCCCAACTGGGCGTGTTTTTACTTTTGACCAAGTGGGCGTTGTGGAGAGAAGTGTATGACGCTGACCAATCAGTGACCAATCAGCGGCATACACTTCTCTCCATTAATTTACTCTGCACATAGTGATCCTGCGTTGTTCACTATGTGAAGTCACATACACCCACATTAACGTCACTGAAGTGTCTTGACAGTAAATAGACATCACCTCCAGGCAGGACGCGATGTCTATTAACAATCCCGAAACTCCCCTAACATTTGTGTGGGACTTACAGCACAGCAAGCATGATCTCTCGAGATCACTTTGTGCTGAGTACATGAATGGAGAGAAGTGTATAACGCTGATTGGTCTGATCGGTCAGCGTCATACACTTCTCTCCACAACGCCCACTTGGTCAAAAGTAAAAACAAGCCCAGTTGGGCATTAGGAAAGTCATTAGCATAAAGTTAAAATAGGTCATAACTTGGTGAAAATAGATTGTTTTTCCAAATAAAAACCACTGTTGTAGTCTACATTACAGCGTCTATCACATTATGTAGGAAATGGGGCACTTATAATGTGGTGACATAGCCTCTTTAAGAAGACTGGAGGCTGTTATCGCTGCCAAAGGTTCTTCAACTAAGTACTGAGTAAAGAGTCTGAATACTTAGGCCTCATGCACACGACCGTAAAAACTCCCGTTATTACGGGTCGTAATTACGACCCGTAATAACGGGCTCATAGACTTCTATTGGCGACGGGTGCCTTCCCGTTTTCTCACGGGAAGGTGCCCGTGCCATTGAAAAAGATAGAACATGTCCTATTTCAGGCCGTAATAACGGCACGGACAGTCCATAGAAGTCTATGGAGCTCTCGTAATGACGGGTGGCTACATGTGTGCACCCGTCATTACGGCAGCGTTGCTAAGCGACGTCAGTAAATAGTCACTGTCCAGGGAGCTGAAAGAGTTAACTGATCGGCAGTAACTCTTTCAGCACCCTGGACAGTGACTACCGATCAGTATAAACCTGTAAAAAATAAAAATAAAAGACTTTCATACTTACCGAGAACTTCCTGCTTCCTCCAGTCCGGTCTCCCGCCCGTTGCCTTGGTGACGCGTCCCTCTCGACATCCGGCCCGACGTCCTGGATGACGTTTCAGGCCATGTGACCGCTGCAGCCAATCACAGGTCAATCACAGGCTGCAGCAGTCACATGGACTGCCGCGTCATCCAGGGATGTCGGGCTGGATGTGAAGAGAGGGACGCGTCACCAAGACAACGGCCGGGTAAGTATGAATTTCTTAAACTTTTATTACAGAAAAGGCTGTCCCTTCTCTCTATCCTGCACTGATAGAGAGAAGGGGCTGCCGATTAGTGCAGTGCTATTTTGCCGCCAAAAACGTGCCCGTAAATACGGGTGGAATACGGGTGACACCGGACCCATATTTACGGGCACGGGTTCGTAAATACTGGTGCAAAACGGGTGGAATACGTGTGACCAAGGACCCGTATTTACGCCAGTATTTACGGGTGGGAAAAAATACGGTCGTGTGCATGAGGCCTCATGTCAATGCAATATTTTAGTTTTTCCTTTTTCAATAAATTAGAAAAGATTTTTGTCACTATGGGGTATTGAGTGCAGAATGATGGGGCGCAACATAACAAAATGTGGAAAAATGTAAAGTGTCTGAAGACTTTTCAAATGCATTGTATATGCTGTACATACATAAAGGCAAATATGTATACACATATTCTGGAACACATATACATACATAAAGGTACATATATAGGCACGTATACACACACAGACGAGGCACATAAATACACAGACAGGAACATGTAGAAATACATAAAGGCACATATATAGACATACAGGCAAATATATATGCACACAGGCACATATATAGAAGCACAAAATACACATATTCACATACAGACCCATATATACCAACACAGGCACATGTATACACAGTACAGATATCGTAGTAGATATTACCTGCAGTCCTATGTAACACCACAGATAACACACAGTGATTACAGATAATGCCACAGTGTCAGCTGTAGATGATGCTACATTGCCTTCTGTAGATACTGCCACACACCCCCTGTAAGTAGAGCCACACAGCCCCCCTGTAGATAAAGCCACACAGCCCCCTGTAGATGGTGTCACACAGCCTCTTTTTAGATGGTGCATCATTGCCCTCTGTAGATAATGCCACAGAGCCCTCTGTCGATATTTACACAGTGCCCTCTGTAGATAATGCCACAGTGCCCTCTGTAGATAGTGCCACACACACACACCCTGTAGATAATGCAGTGGCGGACACAGACTGCAAAAGGCCCCTGTGCAGATAATGTGCCAGGGCCCCCCCGCCCCCCCCCCAATACCGACAAAGTTACCTAAACATATATATGCATATAAAAATAAACCTTACTAATAAAAATTATGAAGGAAGATTTATATTGTACATTTTATTACCAGTTTAGAACACAAGTAACACATTTTTTTCCGGGTTAAATTCTTATCTAAACTAAGTCCCTAAATGTGGGCAAAGAAAATGAAAAACCTATACTCACCTCCTCCGGCGCCTCCGTTCCCCCTCCGCAGCCCCTATCCCTTTCTGTGTTTACAAAGCTGCTGTGGTGACGCGCGGTCGATGGCACATGACCGCTGCAGCCAATCAATGCCCTCAACAGCGATTTGCTGTGGAACTACTGTCCTCAGCAGCACACCAATGAGGAGTTATTGGCAGCAGCGGTCACGTGCCATCGGCAGCGCGTCACCAGTGCAGCCTTGTACACTTGTAACACAGACCGAGACAGGAGGATGGGGGCTGCGGCGGGTGAACGGAGGCGAGGGAGGAGGTGAGTATAGTTTTTTTATTTTCTTTGCCCACATTTAGAGACTTAGGTTAAATTGAATCATTGAATATAACACAAAGCACTCATGCAACTGAGATGCAATAATTTAGATGATCTTATCATGCTTAGCTTACTGCACTGTTACCTATCAAGCAGGACTGAATCTCAAGATATCTACAGAGGGGGCTGTATGGCGCTATCAACAGAGGGGGCTGTATGGCGTTATCTACAGGGGGGACTGTATGGCGCTATCTACAGAGGGGTCTGTATGGCGCTATCTACAGGGGGGTCTGTATGGCGCTATCTACAGGGGGGACTGTATGGCGCTATCTACAGGGGGGACTGTATGGCGCTATCTACAGGGGGGACTGTATGGCGCTATCTACAGGGGGGACTGTATGGCGCTATCTACAGGGGGGACTGTATGGCGCTATCTACAGGGGGGACTGTATGGCGCTATCTACAGGGGGGACTGTATGGCGCTATCTACAGAGGGGGCTGTATGGCGTTATCTACAGGGGGGCTGTATGGCGTTATCTACAGGGGGCTGTATGGTGTTATCTACAGGGGGGACTTTATGGCGTTATCTACAGTGGGGTCTGTATGGCGTTATCTACAGGGGTTCTGTATGGCGTTCCCTACAGGGGGGGTCTGTAGGGAAAGTCATACAGCCCCCCCCTGTAGGGAACGCCATACAGACCCCCCTTTAGGGAACGCCATACAGACCCCCCTGTAGGGAACGCTATACAGCCCCCCCTGTAGGGAACGCTATACAGCCCCCCCTGTAGGGAACGCCTTACAGCCCCCCCCTGTAGGGAACGCTATACAGCCCCCCCCCTGTAGGGAACGCCATACACCCCCAATCACTCAAAAAAATGCGACCTACAGTGTGAAAAGACAAAAGACATGTATCCCCTATCCACAGGATAGGGGATACATGTGTGATCGCTGGCATTGATAGGGAGAGCGGGGGACCGAAAGTCCCCCGAAGTTCTCCATCACTCACCTCTGACTTCCGGTGTCTGCGCAGCTCAAGTGTGACCGGCGCTCCATTCATTTCTACGGAGCTGCCGACACAGACCCCGGAAGTCCGAGGTTTGTGATGGAGAACTTCAGGGGACTTTCGGTCCCCCGTTCTCCCTATCAATGCCGGCGATCACACACGTATCCCCTATCCTGTGGATAGGGGATACATGTCTTATGTTTAATGGCAGAGCGGGGAGATACTCCCTGCTCTGCCGTAGTGTTCCGTGGCATCGCGCTGTAGCAGCCATAGCGGCAGCTAGCGGAGATTCCGGCCAAGGTGGGGGCCCGTGCCGGCAGGTGACGCGGGCCCCCTCATGCCGCGGCCCCGTAGCAGCCGCTACGGCTGCTATAGCAGTAGTTACGCCCCTGTGTTAGGGGGAGTTCACACTGAGGTTTTTTTCGCGAAAAACGTCAGAAAGTGCCTCCCATTGAAATCCATGAAATTTTTCCTGCGAGCAGTAAAAACCGCATGCGGGAAAAAGAAGCGCAATGCCCTTTCTTCGGGCGTTTCTGTCTCTGACTTCCCATTGACAACAATGGCAGGCAGAAAATGCGTTTTTTGCTGCGTTTCCCTGCCCACGGCCCGATGGCCGAAAAACGCCACAAAAAAACGCAATGAAAAACGCGGGAAGTGTTCTACCGGCAGGTCAAAATATGCCTCAAAATTCCGGAAGGAATTATGAGGCAGATTTTTCTACATAAAAACTTCTCCCTTCTGACATGAACTTTTTAACTTCATCTACCTGTCCTCTGCAGTCTGCACGTCCTCCACTCGTCCTGTGTCTGTCCTCCGCTCATCCTATGAGTTCTCCGGCAGTCCTGACTGTACTGTCCAGCCGCCCGAAGTCTTACGTCGCACCGCCCCCTGTCCTCTCCCCTGCCTGAGCGCTCCTCCTACCACCAGCATCGCCGTCCTGTCCTATTCATCTGTGCCAGATTGGCAGTGCAGTGTAGCGGCTATCACCGGGCCCGGGCAGCCGCCCCCTCCCTCCCGATTGGTAGTGCAGTGTGGCGGCTATCACCGGGCCCCCGCCCCCTCCCTCCCCTCATGCCTAGTGTTGTGATGCTACTAGGCATGAGGGGGCCCGTGCCGCCAGGCCTGGTACATAAAATGTAATGTGCCTGTCAGGGCGACACGGGCCCCCCCATGCCGCGGGCCCCGTAGCAGCTGCTACGGCTGCTACTGTGGTAGTTACGCCACTGAACGGGCCCCCTTCCCACGCGGGGCCCTTGTGCAGCTGCACCGGCTGCACATGCGGTATGTCCGCCCCTGAGATAATGCCATAGTGCCATCTGTAGATAATACCACAGTGCCCTCTGTAGATAGTGCCACAGGGCCCTCTGTAGATAGTGCCACAGGGCCGTCCGTAGATAGTGCCACAGGGCCGTCCGTAGATAATGCCACAGTGCCTTTTGTAGATAATGCCACAGTGCCCCCTGTAGATAATGCCACACACACACACCCTTGTAGATAGTGCTGCCCCCCTCCATTGGGGCTCCCTCTAGGAGTGGACAGTGACAATCGAGGTCTTCCTCTAGGAGAAGAATCCCTGGCCAGAGCATCGGAAACGCTCTGGCCAGGAATTCCTCTCCTGCAGGAGCCCCTGGCGTTACTTTTCATATATGGACATTAAAGTCAGGGGGTCCTCCAGGAGAGGAATCTCCGGCCATAGTGTCGGCAATGCTCTGGCTGGGGAATCCTCTTCTAGAGGGAGCCCCAATGGAGCTATCTACGGGGAGGGGGGTGTATTTATTGCTGTCGACAGGGTGGGCTGTGTGGGGCGCTATATACAGGGGGGTGGCATTATCTACAGGGATGTGTGCGGCACATTCTACTGGTGGTTGTGTGGGGCGCTATCTACAGGGGGCTGTGTGGGGTGCTTTCAACAGGGGGTTGGCACTATCTACAGGGGATTCCAGTCCAGGAGGAGCCCTTTACCTCACTGTCCATATATGGACAGTGACGTCAGGGGCCACCTCTGGGAGCGGAATCCCTGGCCAGAGTATCGGTAATTCTCTGGCTGGGGATTCCGCTCCTGAAGAAGTGAATAACAGAGCAGGGAGCAGATAGTTTTAATTATATTCAATAATACTAAATTGTATCTGCATCCTGAGGACGCAGATACAATTGAATAAGGCATTTGCCGGGACACGTCCAGGACAGTAATTTGCCGGGACTGTCTCTGTGCACTCGCACAGGCTGCACACCCCTAAGTCTGGCCCTGCTTATGACCCTCCTATTGGGAGTCCAGGATGCCATTCCATGGGTGCAATAGCTCCAGCAAGCTTTTTATAAAACTGATTTGTCTGTCGGCAGATTCTCCTAAAACGTACAATTTTTTCCATCTTTATTCATTTTGTTATTTTAGCTAAAACAACGAAAAAACATAAACCTGCTGTCTTTCGTATTCTTTTACTGTTTGTGGCACTTCACTCTTCATATTAGTTTTCCAGGAAAAATCATATCTGAATACATTTCAGCTATCTTGCTGGCTCTTAAATAGTTTGGATAAAGGGTTTATGAACAGAGGTTTTATTACCTGAATTAAATATGCTCAAACAACTTTACAGTGACTTTACATTCATAGAGAAATATAAAAATATATATTCCTGCAACGATTGTAGGACATGCAATCATTTATTTGCTACGTTAAATCAGTGAAGTTTAACAGAATTGCTGTTTCCCTGAGGGAGAGAAGGGAAGTGTGAAATGAATTAAAGACAAAACAGGGTTTCCCCTGAACAATTGAATGCAGTATAGATTTCTCAAGCTTGCGCTACATAGAGAGAACGTTTTATAGAATGTTTATGCAATTATTATACAAATGATTGCGTTCCATTAAAAAAAAAAAAAATCTCATTGTAAAATCTATACCTAAAACACATCACATGTTTAACTCCTTGATAGCTTACTGTATTTTCAGCACAAATGGGTAATGTCATCAATGTAATGCTCTCTGCCATCTAAATATATAGTAGAAATTTCAACACCTCACAAGATCAGTGCATACATGTTATTGGGTCAGTATTAAAATGTTTTCATCTCACAATAAAATGTGTTTACTGCCCACTACATTACTTTTATCTAATACAATCATGGCATCATTGTTTACTCTTGCAGCCGGTATGGACGCTACCATGTCCTTTGTCAACTTACATACTCCAGAGAGCAGATGACTAGGAATTAAAGTAATAGGCGTTAGACCATATACAGGACTTCCAGTCAAGTGGGTTCCCTTTTTATTAGAATCAATCCCTTTTTATTATAAGAATCCATAACAATAAGATGATCATGTTGCTAGGAGCCCCAATGATCATCTGTGATCTGTTGGGGATCTTAGTAGCAAGTGTTCCATGTCCCTGCAGCGCCACCTGGGGGTAAATTAAGCATTACACAATGCAGAAACAGAGTGAAAGATACTCTTTGTTGCTGCTTTCTGCTTTTAGAGTGACGATCCTGTATAAATCTTGTGTAAGTCTTATTACACATAAGCATGATACATAAATTACTTTAATATACAATTCAATCAGGGCAAGCACAGAGCACATGTAATCTGATTACTTACTACATTATAAAATAAAGTTATTGGTGAGTATTGTCCATTTGCTACCAACGTCAGATACATTCACCTAATGTTATTTAAAACTAGCAATAAAGTTATAATTCTATCCGTTGTAGACCAGGCTGCTGTTTAGATTAAGCAGACACTGTGGCCCTAGAAGAAGTCTAGTTAAGAGCCAATTATTAAATAGCTATGGAGCCACATATCCTCATTTGAATATTATTTGCATGTAATGTCATTTTCTTGTCACTTTCTAATCCTGAGCACTGACTGTTCTACTCTGAAGACTGTCAAAATGTCAAATCAATTTTATGAGACGATGTAACAGATTTATCTTTATCAAGCTGATGTCACCACTAACACATTAAAATGACAGGAATTTGTCACTGACTGTTATGGGTCTCTTCTCTATGGTATCACTTAGCCTGATCATCATAGCTTTACTGTATGACACTCTGTACATTATACACACTAATGTTTGAATATTTTAACGCATTCATACGTTTTCATACGTTTTATAGAATAATCGTAGAACGGCTATACTTATAGGACAAAATATTTCGACATTAAACAAAATCCCTTGTTTTTTTTTATTAAAGAGAGAATTATCCATCTGCCCATTGGGCTTTATGAAGTGATACTATTCACTGCAGCACCACAAATCGGCGCCTAATGTTTGAGTCATTTGCCCTGGAGTCTACATTGCTTTTTCTGTTGAAGTTTTTCATGGCTGGCAATGACTTCATGACTCTGTTGGAAGTTTCTACTATCTGATATTAACATTAGGTCAGACCTTCAAGATAATCACTTCTTCACCACTGATTTAACACCATATACAGTTCGGACTGTGGAATACAATTATACTGTGGGGAAAAGAACTCTGGATGTTTCCTAAGTTCTTTATTTAGTACTGAACCATATCTGAATCTATTCATACAGTCCTCTTCAATGGTCAATTCTTTTCTTGCATGGTCACTTTTTTTTTCTTGCCGGTCGCATTTTTGAGGATGGCTTTCTCAAAGGATATTTACACCAGTACCATATTTTTTTTTCTTCCATATTTGAATGCTTGACTTAACTCTACTCCAATATTCAGTGACATAGAAATGCCTTTGTATCCTTCCCATGACTAGTGACTACCAATAACCTTGTTAAAAAGTTGTTTGGAATGTTCTTTTGTCTTAGTGTGCCCTTTTTTGCCAGGAAACAGTCTCATCAGCAGTTAAACCTTCCAGATACGCAGTTATATTTATTCTACACTCAAAAGTAATTTCTGAAAAGTGATCATTATTTGACAAATTTTGTGACTCCAAGAACCAATTAACTGCTCCACTTGATTTAGATGAGTATTGGTAAAGAATGAAATGATGGAAAAAGAAAACTCCATTAATAGTGAAATATATATTAGTATGTTTGTCTTGTGTGGAATATATTGTATCTTTGCATTAACCCAAAATTAAGAACATGTGCTTTCATGTAGGTAATGAGAGGGGTATTCCCAACCTACACATTTATAGCATGCCCACAGGTTATGCCATAAATGCATGATAGGTCCGGGTCCTAACTATGGAACCTGCACCTATGTGGAGAAAGGGAGTCCACCGCAGCATTGAGGCACAGAATTAATGGATAGATGGCCGTGCAAGTGTGTGGCTGCGTCTTTTAAATTCTAATAATAATATCATTAATTAATAATCAGAAATTCAGAAAGGAATTCAGCAACTATATAGAATTTTAATAGGGTATTACAATCAGGAAATGCCATAAATGTCAATTAGGTGCGGAGAATAAATGTAGAGGTAGCCGTGCATGTGCAAGGCTCTCTCCATTTTATGGGAGTTATTGAAACAACCAAACAAGTATTTGGGACCCGTGTTCTGGAGATAGGCACAAGTACAAGAACTGGGACCTTCATGTATCAGAAATTGATGGCATAGGCTGTGGACACAGTATGCCATAAAAGTCTGTTATGGGAATACCCTTTAACTCCTTCCCGACCGCCCACTAAGCGGGTGCTTAGTCTACAGAGACGTCTTTTGGCGTCGCTGTAGATCAGGCTGATGAGTGCTCGTGAGAGCGCTCGTCTTCTAAGCAGGAGCTGTAACTTACAGCTCCTGATCTTAGAGCAGCCTCCTGAACACAGCTGGGGTCGGCAAACATTCGGACCCCAGCTGTTTAACCCTTTGATTACCGCGGTCCGTGACCGCGGCATGATCAAAGGGAACTTCCCTCTTTGATTGCATAACCGGGATTCCAGTGATGCGATCAAACACTGGGGAATCCCTCTGCAGTCAGCCCTGGGGACCTACAAAGGACCCCAGGGCTGTTTGTTCCGTGTGCCTGCTGTTCGGGCACACTATGTGCTGCCCGATCAGCAGCCTGTGTCATAGTGACACAGTGTAATGTATTAGCGTACAGAAGTATGCTAATACATTACAAGTAAAAAATAAAGTTACAAATAAAGTTATCCCTTGATGGGATTAAAAAAAAAAAAGTAACAAAACAAATAAATAAATAAAAAAAAGTCCCAAAAAAAGTCTTTATTTTGCATTAAATACACTTTATTGCCCCTACACTAAATAAAAACAAAAAACCTATGCATATTAGGTATCTACACGACCGTAACAACCTGAAGAATTAATCTAATGGGTTATTTAGCGTGAAACATGAACGGGATAAAAAAGAAACAAAAAAAACTATTTCGAGAACCGCTTTTTCCTATATTCACGCCGTAAAAAATTTTTTTTTTACCCCCAAACTGTGGGGAAAAAAAAATTATATTTCTCTCGCATAAAACAAGGCCTCATACAGCCACGTCAGTGAAAAAAGAAAAAAGTTATGGCTGCTGAAACGCAGAGAGGCAAAAACAGAAAAATTTAGCTGGTCATTAAGGTCTTTTCAGGCCCGGTCATTAAGGGGTTAAGATTCAGCCAGTATAGATTTTATAAAACAGAAGTCCAAAAGTCTATGGCTACATAGCAAGGTTGTACATGCCATAGTGTAGCTGGTTTGGTGCCCATAAAAAGGAAGGTTTAGCCTTGGCAAGCACTATCCCCCTGTCCTAGGGTGTGTGAATCTGCACTGGTTTCCACTCTCCAGAAGTATAACCAGCAATGTTGAGAGCAAACATGTGTGAAAATGGCCAAAGTGGATGGAGCATCTACAAGGGATGGTAGACATTGTTGAGGGAAGCGAGTGCCACCCCATCCCCTGTACCAAGACAGTGGTGAATGATGGCAAGAACCAGCAGCAACAGTAGGCTGTATTTTACTTTGGTTTTGGGTCCCACCTCTGCTCTATATAAATCCCCTGCTACATAAGCTTGATTTCAAATATTGGTTCTGTCAAATTTAAAGCTAAGGCGGTCTAGATAAAACCAAGGAGTAGAGATGAGCGAACCGGGACAACCGAACCCGGTTTCGGTCCGAACTTCCGGAAAAGTTCGGTTCGCAGCGAATCCGAACTTCACCGGGTTCGGCCGAACCCGTTTTGACCGAACCCGGTCAAAAATATTATACAAATCGGCAGCCACTTGTCTCTATCAATCACTGATAGAGAAAAGAGGCTGCTGATTAAAAATAAAATAAAAAGCATTTCATACGTACCTGGTCGTTGTCTTGCGGACGAGTCTCTCTTCTTCCTCCAGTCCGACCTTCTTTTCTGACGCGGCAGCCTGTGATTGGCTGCAGAGGCCTCTGCAGCCCGTGATTGGCTGCAGACGTCTCTGCAGCCCGTGATTGGCTGCAGAGGCCTCTGCAGCCCGTGATTGGCTGCAGCGCTCACATGGGCTGCATCGTCATCAAGGAATGTCGGGCCGGATGTCGCGAGGGACGCGTCACCAAGGCAACGGCCAGGAGACCGGACTGGAGGAAGCAGGGAGTTCCCGGTAAGTGTGAACGTCTTTTTTTTTTTTACAGGTACTCTATATTGTGATCGGTAGTCACTGTCCAGGGTGCTGAAACAGTTACTGCCGATCAGTTAACTCTTTCAGCACCCTGAAGAGTGACTATTTACTGACGTCGCCTAGCAACGCTGCCGTAATGACGGGTGCACACATGTAGCCACCCGTCATTACGGGGCCTCATGCACACGACCGTAAAAACACCCGTTATTAAGGGTCGTAATTACGACCCGAAATAGCGGGCCCATAGACTTCTGTTAGCCACGGGTACCTTCCCGTTTTCTCACGGGAAGGTGCCCGTGCCGTTAAAAAGATAGAACATGTTCTATTTTTTTATTTTACGGGTCGTGCTCGTAATTACGACTCGTAATTACGAGCACGGCCGGCCGCTTTTACGAGCCGTGCTGTCATTATAAGGGTATGTTCACACGACAGCGTCCGTTACGGCTGAAATTACGGGGATGTTTCCGCCTGAAAACATCCCCGTAATTTCAGCCGTTATGGCATATGCAGGCGCTTGAACGCCACGTCCATTACGGACGTAATTGGCGCTGCTATTCATTGGAGTCAATGAATAACGGCTCCAATTACGGCCAAAGAAGTGACAGGTCACTTCTTTGACGCGGGCGTCTATTTACGCGCCGTCATTTGACAGCGGCGCGTAAATAGACGCCTCGTGTGAACAGACAAACGTCTGCCCATTGCTTTCAATGGGCAGATGTTTGTCCGCGCTATCGAGGCGCTATTTTTGGACGTAATTCGGGGCAAAAACGCCCGAATTACGTCCGTAATTAGTGAGTGTGAACATACCCTGTGTTCACACGCACTAATTACGGATGTAATTTGGGATTTTTTGCCCCGAATTACGCCCGAAAATAGCGCCTCGATAGCGCTGACAAACATCTGCCCATTGAAAGCAATGGGCAGACGTTTGTCTGTTCACACGAGGCGTATATTTACGCGCCGCTGTCAAATGACGGCGCGTAAATAGACGCCCGCGTCAAAGAAGTGACCTGTCACTTCTTTGGCCGTAATTGGAGCCGTTATTCATTGACTCCAATGAATAGCAGCGCCAATTACGTCCGTAATGGACGCCGCGTTCAAGCGCCTGCACATGCCGTTACGGCTGAAATTACGGGGATGTTTTCAGACGGAAACATCCCCGTAATTTCAGCCGTTACGGACGCTGTCGTGTGAACATACCCTAAATTTTATAGCAGCACGGCCCGTAAAATAGAAAAATAGAACATGTTCTATTTTTTTAACGGCACGGGCACCTTCCCGTGAGAAAACGGGAAGGTACCCATGGGTAACAGAAGTCTATGAGCCCGTTATTGCGGGTCGTAATTACGACCCACAATAACGGGTGTTTTTACGGTCGTGTGCATAATGGGAGCACGGCTTGGAAAAACGACCGGCTGCCTGTGGCCGGCCGTGCACCTCTCCTGAAATACTCTGTGCTGCCTTAAACTCTGTGGACAGGTCAGGATCCTGTTTCTTTTAAATGCTGCTAGGGAACCCGCTCGATCCACTATATAAGGCTGCGCTACAGTGCAGCATTTAAAAGAAACAGGATCCTGACCTGTCCACAGAGTTTAAGGCAGCACAGAGTATTTCAGGAGATGAGCGTGCAGATTCAGTGCTGCTGTGAACTCTGCTCTTACCATTACGTAGCTCTCAGTCTGTTACCTCTCCTCCACTCCTGTCCTCAATAACACCTTCACATGATTGGCAAGTCACCACCCCGCACAAGATCCGCACGCTCATCTCCTGAAATACTCTGTGCTGCTGTGAACTCTACTCTTACCATTACGTGGTGACTTGCCAATCATGTGAAGGTGTTCTTGAGGACAGGAGTGGAGGAGAGGTAACAGACTGAGAGCTACGTAATGGTAAGAGCAGAGTTCACAGCAGCACTGAATCTGCACGCTCATCTCCTGAAATACTCTGTGCTGCCTTAAACTCTATGGACAGGTCAGGATCCTGTTTCTTTTAAATGCTGCACTATAGCGCAGCCTTATATAGTGGATCGAGCGGGTTCCCAAGCAGCATTTAAAAGAAACAGTGTGTGTGTTTGGGTATGTGTCTTTGTCTGTTTTTGTTTTTATATGTGTGTTTGTGTGTTTGTGTATATATGGGTGTGTTTGTGTATATGTGTTTGTGTATATATATGGGTGTATGTGTATATGTTTGTGTGTAGATGTTTGTGTGTGTGTGTTTTTGTATATGTGTGTGTTTGTGTATATGTGTGTATATGGGTGTGTTTGTGTATATATATGGGTGTATTTGTATATATGTTTGTGTGTAGATGTGTTTGTGTATATGTGTGTGTTTGTGTATATGTGTGTGTTTGTGTATGGTTGTTTGTGTGTGCGTGCGTGTATATATGTGTGAGTTCGTGTGTATGTGTGTGTGTGTGTTTGTCTGTTTATGTGTGTGTGTGTGTGTGTGTGTGTGTATATCTTGTTGTGTTTGTGTATATATGTGTGTGTCTGTGTATGGTTGTTTGTTTGTGTGTGCGTGTATATATGTGTGTAGGTGAGTAGAAGTATTGTTATTGTTCACATTGATAACTGTTTTTTTATGTTGTTGCAGATTTTGATGTACCGATTGGACTACATCTTCGATTCGTTGGACTACTGCGTAGATCTACGTTTTTTTAAAATTTAATAAAATGGTTAACGAGGGTTTTGTTGGGGATTTCTTATTTCAATAAAAAAGAATTGTCTTTGTGTTTTTTTTTAAACTTTATTAGTGCCTAGATAATGGTAGTTGGCTGATTGACAGCGTCCATTATTAAGGCGGTACTTAGTGTTAGTCGGTGCAGAGGCTAGCACTAACCACCCATTATTACCCCGGTACCCACCACCACCAGGGGTGCCGGGAAGAGCTTGGTACGATCCAGTACCCGACCATCTGTTGTGATGGTCGGGTACTGGGGCGGCCGTAGGCTGGTATTATGAGGCTGGGAAGGGCCAAAAACAGTGGACCTTCCCACCCTTGTAATGCTAGGCTGCTGCTGCTGTGTTGTATCGGGCTGGTTATAAAAATGGGGGGGACCCACGTCATTTTTTTTGGGGAATTTAACAAATTTAACAATAGACGTTGGGTCCCCCACATTTTTAATAACCAGCCATATACGCAGCAGTCTGGCATTACATGGGTGGGAAGGGCCACTGGTTTTGTCCATTCCCAGGCTAATAACACTGTGTTGTATGTGGCTGGTTATGATAAATTGGGTGGAACCCCATGTCTTTTTTTAAAAAAAAAAATGACGTGGGGTCCCCCCCACTTTTATAACCAGCCAGATACAACACAGCAGCAGCAGCCTAGCATTACAAGGGTGGGAAGGTGCACTGTTTTTGGCCCTTCCCAGCCTCATAATACCAGCCTGCGGCCGCCCCAGAGCCCGACCATCACAACAGATGGTCGGATACTGGATCGTACCTGGCTCTTCCCGGCACCCCTGGTGGTGGTGGGTACCAGGGTAATAATGGTGGTTAGTGTTAGCCTCTGCACCGGCTAACACTAAGCCTCGCCTTAGTAATGGATGTTGTCACTCAGACAGCGGCCATTACTAAAGTGGTAGTAATAAAATTTGAAAAGAAAAAGACAAAGATATAGATAAAATATTTTATTGAAATAAAGCACCCCCAACACAACCCTCATTAACCATTTTATTGTAGAAAAAAAAACCGTCATCGAAGTAGTCCTCGAAACCGACGTAGTCCAAACACCAAACCTGTAAAAAAAAAAAAAATGAAATAAAACATGTCGTAGGCTTAGATTCAGTTTAATGTGTGATACTGACTGTTATACCATGTATAGAAGCCTGCCGCGAAGTTGACTTAGATACAGGGCGCCAGCAGACAGTATCATACATGGCCATACAGACATGTATACAAACAAACATACATACATGCAAACTATCATACATACATGCATACACACACACATGAAACCATACATACAAACATGCAAAGATACATACATATATACAAGCATGCACAAATATACATGCAAACATAAATACATGCAAACATAATTACATACATGCACATATATATAAACATACATGCAAAAATAAAAACATGCAAACATACATGACAACATACATACATACATGCAAACATACATACATACAAACATGTATACATACATGACAACATACATACATGACAACATACATACATGCAAATATACATTCATGCAAACATACATAAATGCAAACATACATACATGCAAATATATACATGCAAATATACATACAAACATGCACATATATACATACATGACAACATACATACATGACGACATACATACATACATACATACATACATAAAATGCAAACATACATACATTCATGCAAACATACATGCAAATATATACATGCAAATATACACATGCAAATATACACATACATGCAAACATACACACATGCAAACATACATACATGCAAATATACATACAAACATACATGCACATATATACATACATACATGACAACATACATGCATACATACATACATGCAAACATACATTCATGCAAACATACATACATACATGCAAACATACATACATACATGCAAACATACATTCATGCAAACATACATACATGCAAACATACATGCAAATATATACATGCAAATATACATACACACATGCACATATATACATACATGCCAACATACATGCACATATATACATACATACATGACAACATACATACATACATACATACATGCCAACATACATACATGCCAAAAAAAATAATAAAACGTTCATACTTACTTTCCTCCTGTCCGGGCTCCAGCGATGACGTTTCATCCATGTCGCCGCTGCAGCCTGTGATTGGCTGCAGAGGCGGTCACGTGGGATGAAGCGTCATCCTGCCGTGCGCGACCGCCACTACAGCCTGTGATTGGCTGCAGCGGCGAAAGGGATGAAACGTCATCGCTGGAGGCCGGACAGGAGGAAAGTAAGTACGAACGTATAATTTTTATTTTTTTATTACATTTAAATTGTATTTTCCGCGCGCCGAGCATGTACTGTCAAGGTTGCTGAAAGAGTTAGTGCAGCCCATTAACTCTATCAGCACCCGAGACAGTAGCATGCTCGGCGCACGTAAGTGACAGGTTCGGTCCGAACTAGTTCGGTCCGAATCGAACTTTTTTGTGAAATTCGGCGAACTAGCCGAACCGAACTTTTGAAAAGTTCGCTCATCTCTACCAAGGAGCTTTGTTCTGGTTACCTTTAAAAATAACTAGTTTTAGCAGCTTGCAATAGAACTTCAAGCTAAGGATTACCAGGCACGTAAGCAAAATAGGTATTAATCTGAAAACCTCAATGATAACTTTCAGAAAAATCAATACTTTATCTGTGTTAATCGACAAACACCAAGTCGAATGGTAGCCAGGTAGACAGCACGACTAGGATTGCCATGTGCTGTGATTTTGAACTTGGAACTCTTAAGGAGGTCATGTACCTATTACTAAATAAACAGCTCTCCATTGTTTGCATTTCATTTCATTCAGGTTTAACCCCTTCCCGACATGCGCCGTACATGTACGGCGCTGTCGGGAAGTGCTTCCCGCAAAGCGCCGTACATGTACGGCGCAGTGATTGTGCGGGCTCAGAAGCAGAGCCGGCACCATCACCGCGGGGTGACAGCTGTATTATACAGCTGGCACCCTCCTGTAACTGCCAGGACCGGAGCTACTCTCCGATCCGGCAGATTAACCCCTCAGATGCTGCGCTCAATAGAGCGCAGCATCTGATAGGTTTTCACCCGATCGGCAACCCAGTGATGCAATCGCTGGGTTGCTGTGGCAATCGGACGCCAGAAAATGGCGTCCGAGTCTGCCTTGTACGGGAGCCGATGAGGACCCGCCTTCGGCGTGTCCTCATAGGCTTGCTGTCAGTGAATAACTGACAGCGCTAATACACTGCACTACGTATGTAGTGCAGTGTATTAGAGTAGCGATCGGGGCATCAGGCCCTCATGTCCCCTAGTGGGACAAGTCAGAAAAGTAAAAAAAAGTTAATAAAAATGTGGTAAAACAATAAAAACACACACATTTCAAATAAAAATAAAGCTAAACTGACTTTTTTCCCATAGTAAGTCTTTTATTATGGGAAAAACCGTAAAAATTAAAAAAACTATAAATAATTGGTATCGCCGCGTCCGTAACGACCCAAACTACAAAACTATTATGTAATTTATCCCGCACGGTGAACGCCGTAAAAAAAAAACATGAAAAACAACGCCAGAATCTTTGTTTTTAGGTCACATCTCCTTCCAAAAAATGCTATAAAATGCTATAAAAAGTGATCAAAAAGTCACATTTACTCCAAAATTGTACCACTAAAAACGGCAATCCGTCCCGCAAAAAATAATCCCTGACACCGCTTTGTGCACGCAAAAATAATAAAGTTATGTGTCTTAGAATATGGCGACACAGAAAACAAATGATTTTATAAAAAAAGTGATTTTATTGTGCAAAAGCCGCAATACATAAAAAAAACTATATAAATTTGGTATCGCCGTAATCGTATCGACCCGCAGAATAAAGCTAACATGTAATTTAGAGCGCACTGTGGATGCCGATAAAAAAAAACAATAAAAAACGATTCCAGAATTGCTTGTTTTTGGTAATTTCCTTTACCAAAAAATGAAATAAAAAGTGATCAAAAAGTCGTATGTGTTCTAAAATGGTACCAATAAAATCTACAGCCCGTCTCGCAAAAAACAAGCCCGCACACCGCCCAATCAACTGAAAAACAAAAAAGTTACGGCACTAGTAATGCGGTGATGAAAAAACATCTCAATGCGCAGGTCGGAGGGGAACATTCCTTCAGTTTCAGGGCCCTAGTATTTAGGAACTAGGAAAGGGAAGGGACATAGCACATCCGCTGGAAGCGAGGGCGCCCGTATTATACCAGCGCAAAACTTTCCCAGTAATATTTCCCAAACTACGAAGGAGAAAAAGTCCCCAAAAGGTGCAGAGCGTTACAAAAGGGGGACAAGAAAGAAAACCATTTATCAGTGTGACACCGGCCTGCACATAACGGATCGCTTCACATCGTAACACACACCTATGGATAATTGTATTATTTACCCCATTATTATACCCTCTTATTATGCCCTGATGTTCTCCGCACAGATTACATATACCCTGATGTACTCCGCACAGATTACATATACCCTGATGTACTCCGCACAGATTACATATACCCTGATGTTCTCCGCACAGATTACATATACCCTGATGTACTCCTCACATATTACATATACCCCTGATATACTCCGCACAGATTACATATACCCCTGATATACTCCGCACAGATTACATATACCCTGATGTTCTCCGCACAGATTACATATACCCTGATGTACTCCTCACATATTACATATACCCCTGATATACTCCGCACAGATTACATATACCCCTGATATACTCCGCACAGATTACATATGCCACCACATTATAAACTGAATACCAGCAAAACTCAAACAAAACTACCAAGCAAAATCCATGCTCAAAATGGCGGTCTATTCCTTCTTAGCCCTACAGTGTGCCCAAACAGCAATTTATGGCCACAAGTAAGGCATTACCATACCCGGGAGAACCCGCTTAACAATTTATGGGGTAACATTCTCCAGGGGCACAACATCTTGTGTGGTGAATGGGCAGATCAGTGGAAAAATTGCAATTTTCACTTTGCACCATCCACTGCGTATTCATTTCTGAAAAACACCCGTGGAGTCTAAATTCTCACTACATCCCTTGATAAATGCCTTTAGGGGTGTAGTTTCTAAAACGGGGTCACTTTTGTTTGGTACATCAGGGGTTTTGCAAATGCAACATGGCGTCCGCAAACCATTCCAGCAAAATCTACGCTCCAAAAGATAAATACTGCTCCTTTTCTTCTGAATGCTCCCATATATGTAAACAGCTTATTATAACCACATATGGGGTGTTACTGGACTCGGGAGAAATTACTTTACAAATGTTGGGGTGCTTTTTCTTCTCTATTCCTTGTAAAAATGAAAAATGTTGATCTAAAACGACATCTTGTTGGAAAAAAAAATTATTTTTCATTTTCATGGCTTAATTCAGCAAAAAACCTTTGGGATCAAAATTTTCACTATACCCCTAGATGATTCCTCAGGGGGTGCAGTTTCCCAAATGGAGTCAATTTTGGGGTGTTTCCACTGTACTAGTACTACAGGGGCTCAGCAAATGTGACATGGCGCCCAGACACTATCCAAAATCCAAATGGTGCTAGTTCCATTCTGAGCCCTACCGTGTGTCCAAACAGCCGTTTATCACCACATGTGGGGTATTGTTTTACTCGGGAGAAGTTGCTTTACTAATTTTATGGTGCTTTTTCTCCTTCAGTCCTTGTGGAAATGAAAAAAAAAACCTAAACCTACATTTTATTTCAAAAAATGCAGATTTTCATTTTTACGGCCTACTTCCAATAAGTTCTGTAAAACACCTGTGGGGTCAAACTGCTCACTGTACTCCTAGATAATTTCCTCATGGGGTGTAGTTTCCAAAATGGGGTCACTTGTTGGGGGTTTCCACTGTTTTGTCCCCTCAGGGGCTTTGTAAATGTGACATGGCCTCCGCAAACCATTCCTGCTAAATTTGAGTTCCAAAAGCCAAATGGCGCTCTTTCCCTTCTCAGCCTCGCCGTGTGTCCAAACAGCCATTTATTACCACATGTGGGGTATTGTTTTACTCGGGAGAAATTTCTTTACAAATTTTATGGTGCTTTTTCTCCTTTAGTCCTTGTGGAAATGAAAAAAAATTAGCTAAACCTACATTTTATTTGAAAAAATTTAGATTTTCATTTTCATGGCCTAGTTCCAAAAATGTTTGCAAAAAAACTGGCCGGTCAAAATGCTTGCTACACCCCTAGATAAATTCCTCGAGGGGTATAGTTTCCAAAATGGGGTCACTTGTTGGGGGTTTCCACTGTTTTGTCCCCTAGGGGGCTTTGCAAATGCGACATGGCCTCCGCAAACCATTCCTGCTAAATTTGAGCTCCAAGAGCCAAATGGCGCTCTTTCCATTCTAAGCCCTGCCGTGTGTCCAAATAACCGTTTATTACGACATGTGGGGTATTGTTTTACTCGGGAGAAATTGCTCTACAAATGTTGTGGTGCTTTTTCTACTTTAGTTCTTTTGGAAATGAAAAAAAATTAGCTAAACCTACATTTTATTTGAAAAAATTTAGATTTTCATTTTCATGGCCTAGTTCCAAACATTTTTGCAAAAAAACTGGCCGGTCAAAATGCTTGCTACACCCCTATATAAATTCCTCGAGGGGTGTAGTTTCCCAAATGGGGTCACTTTTGGGGGGTTTCCACTGTTTTAGTTCCACAAGACCTGTTCAAAGCTGACATGGTGCCTAAAATATATTCTAATAAAAAGGAGACCCAAAATCCACTAGGTGCTCCTTTGCTTCTGAGGCCGGTGCTTCAGTCCAGTAGCACACTAGAGCCACATGTGGGATATTTCCTAAAACTGCAGAACCTGGGCAATAAATATTGAGTTGCATTTCTTGGGTAAAACATTCTGTGGTACAAAAAAAATGGATTCAAAATGAATTTCTGGGAAAAAATAATGAACTTTGTAAATTTCACCTCTACGTTGCCTTAATTCCTGCGCAATGTCTAAAGGGTTAAGAAACTTTCTAAATGCTGTTTTGAATACTTTGAGGGGTGCATTTTTTAAAATGGGGTGACTTATTGGGGGTTTCTAATATCTAAGGACCTCAAACCCACTTCACAACTGAACTGGCCCCTGTAAAAATAGCATTTTGAAATTTTCTTGAAAATGTGAGAAATTGCTGCTAAAGTTCTAAGCCTTGTAACGTCCTAGAAAAATAAAATGATGTTCAAAAAACGATGCCAATCTAAAGTAGACATATGGGGGATGTTAGTTAGCAACATTTTTGTGTTATATAACTGCCTGTCTTACAAGCAGATACATTTAAATTGAGAAAAATGCAAATTTTTGCAATTTTTCGCTGAATTTTGGTGTTTTTCACAATTAAATACTGAATGTATCGGGCAAATTTTGCCAGTAACATAAAGTCCAATGTGTCACGAGAAAACAATCTCAGAATCACTTGGATAGGTAAAAGCATCCCGGAGTTATTACCACATAAAGTGAAACATGTCAGATTTGAAAAATGAGGCTCTGTCAGGAAGGTCAAAAGCGGCCAAAGAGGGAAGGGGTTAAACATAGTTAATGGGTATTTACATTGCTAAGTAATTTGTTAGCTAATTGCAAAGAAGCTGCTAGTAAGAGGAAGGAAATGTCTACTGGCTCATGGTAACCACCTCATTGATTAAAGCTCAGCTTAAGCTACACAACAAAATTCCAGATGAAGCGAAGTTTAACCCCTCTGGTAATGGGAAATGAGCCGTGGAAACAATGAAGGAAATAAAACGAGTGTGGAGCATTTTTCAAGCTACCAGTATCACAAATGAGATTATAATGCAGCATAAAAAAATATTTTCACAGGGAGTAAATATTAATATTTTACGCTGAACTGTTATTACAAAGCACATCTAAAGTGACAGACAAGGTTAATAAAAGTAAATCATTTTAATTCATTGCTATATTGTACCACTTTAATGAATTTATCTCTATAATATTAGAATTTACAGTATACATTGTATGAATGTGTTATTTTAACTTAATGCCAAATTATCACATATAGAAATGAGGGAGCCTTTAACATTTCGCTTTGCCAGTGTAGCAAAATTGAATTTTTTAACCCTGGAACTCTGGATTTCTTTAAGCTAGTTAATAACCAAGCTTCACATGTGGTGAGCTTTCTAAACAGAGCCTAAATTGGGTTTGACCAGTTACCTAGCAGTATAGCCCACTGACCAGGGTTGACCACACTGGATCTCCTTGTTGTTGTGGAGACCAGAGTGGTCATCATCTACTCTACAGACATACTGGTGGTACTTATGCCAATGCTCACTGGTACAAAGCACTGAAGTGGTGAGTGTTTAGTTAGCTCCTTTTTTTGGTTTAATAGTGTGGTATGTGAGCTGGTAGAAAAAGAATCCAGAAGAGAACTGAGAGAGACCAGGATTTTCTTTAATGCTGATTGAAGAGAGTGTCTCATGAAGACAACCCCTTTTTAAATAGAAGCTGGGATACTGATCAGCTGATTCAGATGTAGAATTACATGGCAGCCTTTCAAATGAATACCGTCCAGATAATACATAAACGGTTAGGTCTGCCAGAGCCGGGTTCCAAACCTGCTTGACTTTTTGCAATGGTTGCCAGGTTGTTTCTTATAGGGAAACATTAAAGTTGTGATGTGGTAATGCAGCATTTTTTCCCGCAATAGCTTTAAATAGGGAAGAAACCACAGCAAACAAAACAAAATTTACAAACTGCTGCTATTTCCTATTTTTACATGCATTATTACAATGCAGGTTTTTCTATTTCAGAATTTCTGGGAACATTTTTTGGAACAGTGTTTTAAAAAAACACTGCAAAACAGGCTCGAGTGAAACATTTTTTTTTAAAAAATAACTACGGCACAAAAACAATTGGACACTGTTTAATACAACTTGTCACTTTCAAAAATTCCATTAGACGCCTTAGTAAAATACAGATCTATTTTAAGCCAAAACTAGTGATCAATAAAATATGTAGACTTGATGGATTATAGGGTCTTTATCTGGCGGCATTGTCATGGTTCTAAAAAATACTAATGCACTTCAACAGGTTTCACATTTTCATGCAGGGATTTTCTCACCTCCTTTCATTACGACATCACAATTTTGCAGGTAAATACATGTCACTTTCAATGGACATCTCAAGGTGCTAAAAAGACTAAGACAGGGAGAAAAACCTCGACTCTCTCAATCAGATAATGAGACTCCTTACACATTCCTAATGAACTGTACAGAGAATTTTAAGACATACCAAAAGTATCAGATCTCTTAGAATACAAAGCGCCATAGATTTTTATGGGGCAAAAAGAAAATCAATAACCCATTATTATCTCAAACAATGCATCACTCTTAGAGAGGCGTATATTTATTTTCAAAAAGAAGATTGATAAAAAGGCAGCCGTCTGATGAGATTTAAATGCAGCATGTGGGAGAGGGCTAATGGGGAAGAAGTGGGACTGTCATTTATCTCTCACGCTAATGTAATGTGGGATGCAGAAAAATGCTTGGGAACAAATTGCCTGCATAGTAAGTCATTTGTGTCAGAAAGTCATTAAAGGTCTATGGATTATGGAATGGTTATGGAGCTATAACTTATGTTAGAAATAAGATTCTCTGATCACATAGGAATATCATTGGACATTGTGCTCAATGGGATATACAGTAAATAAGGTTCTGAAAATAAATGGTGGCAGCTATTGGACTTCATTAAAAAAAATAATTAAATCTGTCACTAATATTAAAGGGGTTATCTAGGGACCATAAAAAATAAAAAACAACAACAGAAATACATTTAATTACCATAATACATTGCTAAATACTGTCTGCTTGCACAAAAACATATTTTATCATTATTCGCCGCGGCCCGGTTTAACTCGATTTTTGTTTCCAAACTTTCGGATAATAGGCGGTACTTGCAGTTTCAGAGCGCTTTGAATACTACAAGCCCCGTCATCCTCTTCTTTCCTCTCAGCTCCTACATCTCCTCTCTGCTGTTACAATGCGCATGCGCTGGTAAAGGAGACACCAAGATAGCGCTGTGGAAGAAGGGGGCTGGCTTACTTCTTCTGCATCGTTTCACTGCCAGCCCCCTTGCGGTCACATGTTTTGATCACTCACCAACACCAGAGAAGAGGAGAGTGATCTTGGTCCCGTGGGCCTGTGTCGGCGCGTCATCAAATTGGAAAAAACTACTGAACTTCTGAGAACACGTGATTGTGTTCTCATACAAGTAATCGGTGAAAAACTGTTATAACAAATATATTAGTAAATCATCTCTGAGACAGCGTGGGGCGTGGACCCACTGGGCCTTACCGCGTAGCGGGATAGCAGCTGGCCAAACAGGTATAGGCAATGTCTATAGTTTTGGAAAGGGTTCCTGAGACAATTTAGACATTAGCGGTGGTTTCAGGCTGAGATGAGGCTCCGGCAGTAGGCAGGCACCAGGCAGGGTGCAAGATAGCAGATGCAGCAGAGAGCACAACACGACTCCAACACTTTAAGGCATAAGGGCATGCTAGCACAGGATACGGGGTACTGGAAGCAGGAACGGAACACTGGGAAACACTAAGGGATCATTTGCAAAGACAGACTAGGGTAACACAACAACGCTCAGGCAATGAATGGAAGGGCATAGCCCTTTTTATAGTCCAGAGGCATTCTGGGCTAATTTGCAGATATTCTGCATGTGCGCGTACTGGCCCTTTAAGGCCGAGCACGCGCGTGCACCCTGCAGGAGCCAGTATCTCAAAGTGAGTGCTGGTGCATCCCAGGAGGGAGATGCCGCCCGGTACTCACTCGTCCATTGCCGTGGCCGTCAGGGGGTAAGTCAGGACGACGGTCCGTGACCATAGATGGTATAACCTCATTTTATGTGATTAGATGATTGGCATAACATTTTCTACCTCTGGATATCCCCTTTAAGCTTTATTTGTCAAAGAGCAGCCTACCTGTAAAACCAATCGAATTACATTAGCTCAACTATTCTTCAACAAATAAAAAATAATAATTATTGAGTTATTAAAAATAAGTTATTTATTGTATAATATGATTTATTCGTCTAGTAACCAAAAAATGTAAACCATTAGCTTGGACAACTACCTTTCCTATACAATAGTTAAGAGAGTGCAGAGAGAGTACATATAAGGAGAAAATATAGGTATTATGGATTTGAAAAAGAAAAGATGAGAGATAATGGAAAGTAAGTGGGACACATTGGGGGGGAGGGGAGTTATAATAATAGGTGTAAAGTGTTACCTATAGCAACCAATCAGACTACACCTGTTATTTCTCAGAATCCCATTGAAAAATTAGGGAAGCACCCAAATTGGTCTCCTCCACTCTTCCTTTGCACCAGTTATGATAAATCTCAGCCAAGATCTTTTTCAGTATATTAGTTTGACCTGTCATACATAGGAATGATCAACTGACTAGAAGTCCTATATGACAGGGTGCTTGTTCATTCACAAAGTGGAAAATATCGATGGAAATACCTTCAAAACATAACACATAAATTGCAAATACAATTTAAGTAGTTCCTAGATCTGGATTGAGCATTAGGCCTACTATATATGCCTTCTCTGGCAAAGATAAAATAACTTCGGCTAAATACTGCTAAGGCCTCATGCACACAAACATAAAAATGCCCGTAATTACGGCCCGAAATTACGGTCCCATAGACTTCTATTGGCCACAGGTACCTTCCCGTTTGCTTACAACGGTGACAACTGACCCGTATTTACGGGTATGGGTCCGTAAATACTGGTGTAATACAGGTCGAATGCGTGTGACAAAGGACCCGTATTTACGCCAGTATTTACGGGAGGAAAATAATACGTTCGTGTGCATGGGGCCTTATGAGATTATGTAGGTAAAAATAAAAAAGTTACACATTGTTCTAAAGAGTAAACAGTGGCCTAAATAGTTTCCTATGGACCCCAGTGCACATTTTGAACCTGCCCCCCCCCCACTTGTCGCTCAAGTGCTCGCACCCCAGTGGTGCTGTGAGTCGCAAAGACTACATAGATATAAGACAATTTTCTATGTATGATAATGCACCTCTAAATTATATAGTTCTAAACTTACCACATAATACCACTATACAAGGAACAAATATCACCCCTCTGTTACTAAACAAAACCCAGTATATCAAGGCCAATATTACAAATTATACCACTATACTACAGAGAAACAATGCCACCACAATATGACCACATATTACCATCACATAGTTACTGAATAATATTATCACCATACTGTTACTAAGTAATACCGCCACACCATCACCACATATTACCATCACATAGTGACTGAATAATACCACCATACTGTTACTGAATGATACCTCCACACCATGACCACATATTAACACTACATAGTGACTGAGTAATAGCACCATACTGTTACTGAATAATACCATCATACTGTTATTGAATAATACCGCCACACCATGACTACATATTACCACCACCTAGTTTCTGAATAATAATACCCCTATCCCACCATTGTTTCACACTAACAGGTCCCTATTAGAGGGGCATGGAACGAGGGAGATCCCACTCTGGTACCTTTTAACAAAAAACCTTGATAGGTCCCTCATTCTAAGGGGTGCACAGAGCTGAACACAGAGCAAAAAAAAACTGCACGTATAATAGTTCGCACATGGTAAAAAAATAATTACTCATGTCAGACGTATTGCAAGTCACCTTGATATCTCACGTTATATGTTCCATGTGTACCAAGACAATAGTTACTGCAAGACAGTCCACTTAAATACAACTGATAGCGTTATGACATAGATATATCAGCAGAACAATATCTGTGGTACTGTATCACAGCCATCATTCTGGTACATATGTCATAAACACCAAAAACTATTTCAACACTACATAGTGTTTGAATAATGCCACCATACTGTTACTGAATTAAATCCACTATACAAAGACTAATACTACTATCATACAGTGGTAGATATCAGTTCCACACAGGCGCTCTGCAGACCATATAAGGGAATACAGTACAGTTTCATGCAGTGACTCACAGGTGATCTCTACCCAGATTGGAGTTGTCCACTTTCCCCTTTCTTCTTCATCCAGGTCAGACCGCCATGACGACTTCTTCCAGCCACGACTTTGTGGAATTTACAGCAAAGACATCTTTTCGGCTCCTTGATGTTCCAGTATTCCCTCCACCTATTCCCAAACAGTAAAAGTGCTGCCTTTAGGCTCCGAGCAGTAATAGTGCTCCTTTTTGTGCCCCACATAGTAATAGTGGCACCACACTGTAGTAATATCCCCTTTGTGCCCCCACACAGTAGTAGTCCATTTTTGTGCCACCATATAGTATTTCTAATTTTTTGTGGCCAATATAGTAGTTAGGTGGCCCCATATAGTTGATAGGACCCCATATAGTGGTCAGGTGCCTCCACATAATAGTTAGGCCTCGCATATAGTAAATAAGTGCCCCCATATAGTTTTTAGACCCCATATAGTAGTTAGGTGGCCCTATAAGGTAGTTAGGCCAAAATATAGTAGTTAGGTGACCACATATGTATAGTAGTTAGGCCCCCCATATAATAGTTAGCTACCCCATATAGTAGTTAGGCTCCCCATATAGTAGTTAGGCCCCATACAGTAGTTAGATACCCCCATAAAGTATGTAGTTATGCAATATTGTTTCCAGTGTTTTTGGAGCATTCTGTGACGGAGGCCCCTAACGGAGCCTCTAATGCTGATGTAAACTAGGCCTTACATGGTAAACTATAGTAATATTAAGAGTAAATATGTTATTGGACCAAGAAAAACCTACGTATGCTGTCAGAGAAACAGGGGGAAAAAAACATTGTAATTTCTCAGTCTCTTTTTACATCTGCGTCAGTTGCTAAAGAAATGATGAGAAAAAAAAAACAAAAAACAGGAACACTGATGCCACATGGAAAGCACACTGATACCACACGGGACACAAATCCATGAAATACTTTCCTTTTTTTTCGGACGCAAAACGGATACGCTCATCTGAAAAAGGCCTAAGTGTAATGAAGGCAAATATGGTATGCACAATGGCAGGTCACATTTGTATGTGAATGGGGTTGTCCAGTCTTAATCCTGATGTAATAAAAAATTATGAAACTTTTATTATACAGATGATTTATTTTATTTCCCAACCTGCTCTGGAAAAATGACACTTTTTGTTAGATGAGTTTTATATATGAATTCTTCGCCTTTTAATACCTCACAATGTCCAAGCATTAGGCCCTACTTTCCACACAGCTGAGTTTGTTACAATGTAGTAAGAGCAATTAGCCAGTTCTGGAGAGAGATTTGTTATGCTGTTTATATCACAAAGTATTGCCTACACTGATACATTGTAACATACCCTCACCTGTGATCAGGAGGAGATCAGAACAGCTTTTCAGCTTCTGAATATAAACAAGAATTATTTCATTCTCTGATGGCAAGCAGAGATCTTGAAGAATTAAAATACAAAGTGTCTTTACTTTTTTGCTCCGCTCAGATTTTATAATTATATATTTGTAGTATCCCACTAGGACCCTACTAAAGTATAGAGGATTAATGTTTAATTGATTGTGCACTGTTCACATTGTTTTCTGTTTAATGCGGTGGTATAAAAATACACAATTGAGTAAAAAAAAATTATAAATCTTTATTACCTACAAAATACATACAATTAATACAACGAATAATTAAAACACCCTGGATTGGAGTGTCCACCATAATCCATAGTAATGACCATGTAATTACATGCAGAGTATTGCGGAGTAAGGCAGAGTAAGGCAGAGTATCACACAGAGATCAGGAATCTAGAATATGATCTACTTGATATGGCATGAGTATACTGCATGACACATGTATATAAATACTACGTTTTACAAATAGTATGAATATCTATGATGATTTTTATTTACCTGTGGTGGACATGATGACAAATATCCAATCCGAGGACCACTTGATAACTGATAGTTATATCTGATGGAATAGTGTATGCTTAGGATACATTTCTGTTGATAATGCGGTGGTATGCCTTTGAGATGGCTCATGGATGAAGTTGGAGCGGGTTTGGAAGCTTCTAGAGGGAGGGAGGAGCCAAGCTAGAGTAAGCGGAGCTTCCCTGTTTTCCAGGGCAGTTGAAGGTTGGCAGTAAGAGGTTGGCAGTTGAAGAGTGAGGTTGTTGGTAGCTGAAGTAAAGTCTGTGAGGAAAAGTGATTATCTGTAGTCCTCACAGCAGATGCTTGGGTTATAGGCCTCTGGCCAAACTCAGCATTTTGGACTTAGGCGGGATTCACACGACCGGGTCGTTCCCGAGCCCGAGTGTCGGCCTGTAAAATCGGCCATTTTGCCCGGCCGGTTTGCATAAAGTTATGCATCCGTGCCGGGCCGGGCAGATCCGGACAGTGACATCAGCGGCAGCTCCTGAAGGGGAATCCCCATGTGTTCGGGGATTCCGCTTCAGGAGTTTCCCCTGATGTCACTGCCCAGATATGGACAGAGACATCAAGCGCTCTGTCCAGGAGCGGAATCCTCGAAAACACGGGGATTCCGCTCCTTCAAGGAGCTAAAGTGCGGCTAGCACATAGCAGAGCGGGGAGATACCTCCCTGCTCTGCTATAGTGGCGTCGCTACAGTAGTAGCAGCCGCAGCAGCTGCTGCTGCTACTACTACTACTAGCGGCGCCATCGAAGGTGTCGCCGAGCCAGGGTGCTTTTAACAAGCAGGGGAAGGGAGCCAGCGCAGCGCTCCCTCCACCTGCTGTACACCCCGGCCCTGCAACACAGTGTACAGCGATGCCATTCGTCAGAATGGCATCAACTCCTCCTCCTCACATGCAGTCTGCGCTGTGAGGAGGAGGAGATAGAGCGCAAGCGCCGGGAAACCCGGCCATCACTCGGAACACATTCCGGTGATGGCCGTGTAATACCCGGCCCCATAGACTTCTATGGGAGCCGGGCGGCCGGGTGCCCGGGCAAAGATAGAGCATGTCCTATTTTTTGACGGCCGGATTTTCCGGCCGTCAAAAAATCGGTCGTGTGAATAGCCCCATTAGGGGTCTATCATTCCTAATGCAGCCGGGTGCCGGCCGATTTATGAACGGCCGGCACCCGGCCGGGAAACCCTGCCGTGTGAATGAGGCCTTAGGGTATGTTCACACAGCTTATTTTCAGCCATTTTTCGGGCCGTAAATGGCTGAAAAACGGCCGGAAAATCGGAAGCAGAACGCCTCCAAACGTCTGCCCATTAATCTCAATGGGAAAATGGCGTTCTGTTCCGACAGGCCGTTTTTTTACGCGGCCGTTTTGAAAAATGGCCGCGTAAAAAACGGCTGCGAAAAAGAAGTGCATGTCACTTCTTCAGCCGTTTTTGGAGCCATTTTTCATAGACTCTATAGAAAAACAGCTCCAAAAACGTCCGTAAAAAATGCAGCGAAAATCGCGAGTGGCTTACAAAACGTCTGAAAATCAGGAGCTGTTTTCTCTTGAAAATAGCTCCGTATTTTCAGATGTTTTTTATTCTGTGTGTGCACATACCCTTAGTTCCCGCAGTTGGGAAATGCACAACAGAAGAGTTGAAGTATAGATGTATATTAAACGTGTCTCAGAAGATACCTATAGCTGCCACTAAGAGAACTCAGGAAGACTAGAAACCAGCTCCAACCCAGCCAGAGTCCTCTTAAGAAAATTTTCCTCTAAGCTGCAATAAACTGTGAGTTAAAGAGGCTCTGTCACCACATTATAAGTGCCCTATCTCCTACATAATGAGATTGGCACTGTAATGTAGGTAACAGTAGTGTTTTTTATTTAGAAAAACTATCAATTTTGACCAAGTTATGACCTTTTTTAGCTTTATGCTAATTACTTTCTTAATGCCCAACTGGGCGTGTTTTTACTTTTGACCAAGTGGGCGTTGTACAGAGGAATGTATGACGCTAACCAATAAGTGACCAATCAGCGTCATACACTTCTCTCCATTCATGTATTGAGCACATGTGCTGTCACTTACTTACACATTAACGTTACTGAAGTGTCTTGAGAGTTAATAGAAACCACCTCCAGCCAGGACGTGATGTCTATTCACAATCCTGACACTTCGATAACGTTTGTGTGGGACTTACTCGAGATCACCCTTGCTGTCTTTTACAGCGTGATCTAGCGAGATTACGCTTGCTGTCATTAAGTCCCACACAAACGTTACCGAAGTGTCGGGAGTGTTTAATAGACATCACGTCCTGGCTGGAAGCGATGTCTATTCACTCTCAAGACACTTCAGTAACATTGATGTCTAAGTAAGTGACAGCACGTCATGATCTAGCAAGATCACTATGTGCTGAATACATGAATGGTGAGAAGTGTATGACGCTGTTTGGTCAGCATCATACACTTCTCTTTACAACGCCCACTTGGTCAAAAGTAAAAACACGCCCAGTTGGGCATTAAGAAAGTCATTAGCATAAAGCTAAAATAGGTCATAACTTGGTGAAAATAGTTTGTTTTTCTAAATAAAAAACACTGCTGTAATCTACATTACAGCACCGATCACATAATGTAGGAGATAGGGCACTTATAATGTGGTGACAGAGCCTCTTTAAACCAGTACAATAGTGTCCAGCCTCTGTCTCCTGACCCGCGTCCACACCCCAACACCATCAAGGGCACCCCAAATTCCATCTGTCAGGAGACATTAAAAAGGGTGTGCCTCAGGGGAAGAATTACTTTCACCACAATCCCAGGTGCGACCCCCTCATCACTGCTCTGGCCCTAAGGAATGAGGAAAGGTTTGGTGGAGGTAATACCAGCCACCGTGAATACCCCAGACAGGAGGACAACTACCACCCATGTCACTGCTTGGGCCCCTACTACTACTCCCTTCCTTTCCTAGCTCTCACCGGGTCGCTGCATATTTATAATCAGATATACAAAGAGAACGTTTGCATCCAGGTGCTTAAAGAGGCTCTGTCACCAGATTTTGCAACCCCTATCTGCTATTGCAGCAGATAGGCGCTGCAATGTAGATTACAGTAACGTTTTTATTTTTAAAAAAACGAGCATTTTTGGCCAAGTTATGACCATTTTTTTATTTATGCAAATGAGGCTTGCAAAAGTACAACTGGGCGTGTTGAAAAGTAAAAGTACAACTGGGCGTGTATTATGTGCGTACATCGGGGCGTGTATTATGTGCGTACATCGGGGCGTTTTTACTAGCTGGGCGTTCTGACGAGAAGTATCATCCACTTCTCTTCAGAACGCCCAGCTTCTGGCAGTGCAGACACAGCCGTGTTCTCGAGAGATCACGCTGTGACGTCACTCACAGGTCCTGCATCGTGTCAGACGAGCGGGGACACATCGGCACCAGAGGCTACAGTTGATTCTGCAGCAGCATCAGCGTTTGCAGGTAAGTAGCTACATCGACTTACCTGCAAACGCTGATGCTGCTGCAGAATCATCTGTAGCCTCTGGTGCTGATGTGTCCTCGCTCGTCTGACACGATGCAGGACCTGGGGAAGTGACGTCACAGCGTGATCTGCCAGAAGCTGGGCGTTCTGAAGAGAAGTGGATGATACTTCTTGTCAGAACGCCCAGATAGTAAAAGTAGTAAACACGCCCCGATGTACGCACATAATACACGCCCAGTTGTACTTTTACTTTTCAACATGCCCAGTTGTAATTTTGCAAGCCTCATTTGCATAAATACAAAAATGGTCATAACTTGGCCAAAAATGCTCGTTTTTTAAAAATAAAAACGTTACTGTAATCTACATTGCAGCGCCGATCTGCTGCAATAGCAGATAGGGGTTCCAAAATCTGGTGACAGAGCCTCTTTAACAAAAGGTCTCAAGATTAGGATCACAAGTGTTCTAAAATTTCCTAGTAGACGGCTGCGTTGACTCTGGTCTTGATATAACACAGTGGACCAACACGTTGCGGAGTGGTCCAAAGTCCTGTTTTTATATTAAAGTAAATTTTGCATTTCATTTGGAAATCAAGGTCCCAGAGTCTGGAGGAAGAGTGGAGATGCTCAATCTAAGTTGCTTGCGTTCCACTGTGAAGTTTCCACAGTCAGTGATGGTTTGCGGAGCCATGTCATCTGCTGGTATTGGTCCACTGTGTTATATCAAGTCCAGAGTCAACGCAGCCGGCTACCAGGAAATTTTAGAGCACTTCATGCTTCCCTCTGCTGACAAGCTTTATGGAGATGATGATTTCATTTTCCAGCAGGACTTGGTACCTGCTCACACTTCCAAAAGTACCAATACCTGGTTTAATAACCACAGTATCCATGTGCTTGATTGGCCAGCAAACTCGGCTGACCTAAACCCCATAGAGAATCTATGGGGTATTGTCAAGAGGAAGATGAGATACCAGACCCAACAATGCAGACAAGCTGAAGGCTGCTATCAAAGCAACCGGGGCTTCCACAACACCTCAGCAGTGCCACAGGCTGATCGCCTCCATGCCACACCGCATTAATGCAGTAATTCATGCAAAAGGAGCCCGACGAAGTATTGAGAGCATATACTGTACATACTTTTCAGTAGGCCAACATTTCGGTATTAAAAATCATTTTTTAAATTGGGCTTATATAATATTCTAATTTAGTGCGGTTGCGCTGTCCCGGTTAGCCGGTGGTATGTCCTGATTTCAACTGTATCTGCATCTTCAGGACGCAAATACAGTTGAAACTAATGGTGAAGCCGGAGCTCCCTGCTTCACCATTCTCTATAAAGCGTTGGCTGTGAGCGGCTCGGCACAGACAGGTGTGATGTAGTGACATCATCGCACCTGTCTGCGCCAAATCACTCGTAGCACAGAGCAAAGTATCAGAGGGATCATCTCCACTGATCATAGCAGCGGGGCAAGGTGAGTACTTATTTTATTATTTTTTAATTAGGCACTACGGGGATATTATACTGTATGGTGGCAGCTAAGGGGGCACTATACTGTATGGGGGCAGCTAAGGAGACATTATACTGTATGGGGCAGCTAAGGCGACATTATACTGTATGGGGCAGCTAAGGGGACATTATACTGTATGGGGCAGCTAAGGGGGCATTATACTGTATGAGGACATCTGTGTGGACCTTATACTGTATGGGGGCATCTGTGTGGGCATTATAATGTGTAGGTGCAGCTATTTGGCATTATAATGTGTGGGAGGCATTATGAGACATAATAATCTGTGGGGGCACTATGGGGGCATTATACTGTGTGAGGGCACTATACGGGCATTATACTGTCTGGGGGCACTATAGGGGCATTATACTGTGTGGGGGCAGCTATGGTGTTATTATACTGTGTGGTGGGTTCTATGGGGGCATGATACTATGCAGAGACACTATGCGAGCATGATACTTTGTGGACTGAACTTATGTGTATGGGCGGGGATTATGCGGGGTTATAGGAGTGGCTGAACATGAACAAAAATTGCCGCGGCACACTACGCATCAGTGGTCCCTCTTTTGCAATACTTCAAAGTTGGAAGGTAGGTGACAGTGTGTAGACATCTCACAGTCTGTATATCTGTTTGACTGCATGCATTTTTCTGTGTGTGTGTGTGTGTGTGTGTGTGTGCTTGTGTCACAGTTTGTATGTATTTCTGTTAATGTGTGTGTGTGTGTGTGTGTGTGTGTGTGTGTGTGTGTGTGTGTGTGTGTGCGTGCGTGCGTGCGTGCGTGCGTGCGTGTGTGTGTGTTTGTTTGTTTACATTTACAATGCAAGTATGGCCGTGGACCCCTTTCCTTTTCAAAATTCTGCGTATGCCCCTAACAGAATAGAGTAAGAGGAATGATTTTGCTTGTGCTGCATGGTATGAGCTAAGGTCGCTTCTTGCTGTTTGTGTCTCTGGTTTCCCCCATACTAATCTCGTGCTAATGGTTTCATTACTGTGTTTATCCTCAAAGTTCTAGAATTGATGATTGTGTGATGATTGTATTTTTATGTGAGTCATAGCTCAATCCCTTTTATTTTATTTTGATAATGACTGATAATACAAGGCAGATGAAATGTGTAGGATTTAATTGCCAAATCAGGATGTGTGAAATAACAAGAGGGTTTGTATTAAAAATGCACTTCTATCACAGAACAATAGTCTATATTCTGTTCTTATGTAAAAGAAGGTTTATTAAAGGGAATGTCGTGAATAAAGTTGGTCTAAGACAATAAGATCCCCCACCCTTGATCCAATAACCAATATCAGTTTTAGTGATCTTTTTGGGACATAAATTTCTGATTTGTAAAAGGTGAAATATTAAAATGGAGTAGATTGAGCGTGTCATTTGTCTGCCCAATTCCCTACACATTGTAACATCAAGGAGGAAGAATATCAACAGATCAGGTAGACCCGGCCTTTCTATGTAAGTATAATATCCATTCTTGTTTTTGTTTTTTTTAGGTGCAGCTTTCTATCCTTTTTTAAAAAAATAAAAAATAATGTGTCTTTTCAGTTTGGAAGACTGGAGATTCAATTTAACCGCATAGCGTCCGCAGCATCTAAGTGGTATACAGAGGGAGGACCTCCTCTTGTCACCTATCAGTGGCCCGCAAATGCGATCACGGGCCGCTGATGGGCTGCCATGGCAGCCAATGGCCTAACAAAGGCCCCCAGGCATGCACTGGCTTTATGCTTATTAAGCCAGGCTTCTAATAGAATGCCTGTCAGTTTTAAGGCTGGGTTCACACGAGCACATTAACGTCCGTAATGGACGGACGTATTTCGGCCGGAAGTCCTGGACCGAACTCAGTGCAGGGAGCCGGGCTCCTAGCATCATAGTTATGTACGATGCTAGGAGTCCCTGCCTCTCTGCAGGACAACTGTCCCGTACTGAAAACATGATTATGATTTGGTATATCAAGTACACCAAAGCATTAAGTAAGCAATCAAAAGATCGCACAGTGAAATCCCCTAGTGGGACTAAAAAAAATAATGAATTAATATGAAATAAAAAATTATTAATAAAGGTGCACAGAAAAAACAAGACAAAAAGCATTTATTTTCCATAAAAAGTGGTTTTATTCAGTAAAAGTGTAAAAAAGAAATGAAAATACATATATATACAGTGAAGGAAATAAGTATTTGATCCCTTGCTGATTTTGTAAGTTTGCCCACTGTCAAAGACATGAAGAGTGTAGAATTTTTAGGCTAGGTTAATTTTACCAGTGAGAGATAGATTATATTTTAAAAAAAAACTGAAAATCACATTGTCAAAATTATATTTATTTACTTGCATTGTGCACAGAGAATTAAGTATTTGATCCCTTTGGCAAACAAGACTTAATACTTGGTGGCAAAACCCTTGTTGGCAAGCACAGCAGTCAGACGTCTATTTGTAGTTGATGATGAGGTTTGCACACATGTTAGATGGAATTTTGGCCCACTCCTCTTTGCAGATCATCTGTAAATCATTAAGATTTCGAGGCTGTCACTTGGCAACTCGGATCTTCAGCTCCCTCCATAAGTTTTCGATGGGATTAAGGTCTGGAGACTGGCTAGGCCACTCCATGACCTTAATGTGCTTCTTTTTGAGCCACTCCTTTGTTACCTTGGCTGTATGTTTCGGGTCATTGTCATGCTGGAAGACCCAGCCACGAGCCATTTTTAATGTCCTGGTGGAGGGAAGGAGGTTGTCACTCAGGATTTGACGGTACATGGCTCCATTCATTCTCCCATTGATGCGGTGAAGTAGTCCTGTGCCCTTAGCAGAGAAACACCCCAAAAACATAATGTTTCCACCTCCATGCTTGACAGTGGGGACGATGTTCTTTGGGTCATAGGCAGCATTTCTCTTCCTCCAAACACGGCGAGTTGAGTTAATGCCAAAGAGCTAAATTTTAGTCTCATCTGACCACAGCACCTTCTCCCAATCACTCTCAGAATCATCCAGATGTTCATTTGCAAACTTCAGATGGGCCTGTACATGTGCCTTCTTGAGCAGGGGGACCTTGCGGGCACTGCAGGATTTTAATCCATTACGGTGTAATGTGTTACCAATGGTTTTCTTGGTGACTGTGGTCCCAGCTGCCTTGAGATCATTAACACGTTCCCCCCGTGTAGTTTTCGGCTGAGCTCTCACCTTCCTCAGGATCAAGGATACCCCACGAGGTGAGATTTTGCATGGAGCCCCAGATCGATGTCGATTGACAGTCATTTTGTATGTCTTCCATTTTCTTACTATTGCACCAACAGTTGTCGCCTTCTCACCAAGCGTCTTACTTATGGTTTTGTAGCCCATTCCAGCCTTGTGCAGGTCTATGATCTTGTCCCTGACATCCTTAGAAAGCTCTTTGGTCTTGCCCATGTTGTAGAGGTTAGAGTCAGACTGATTAATTGAGTCTGTGGACAGGAGTCTTTTATACAGGTGACCATTTAAGACAGCTGTCTTTGATGCAGGCACCAAGTTGAGTTGGAGCATGTAACTGGTCTGGAGGAGGCTGAACTCTTAATGGTTGGTAGGGGATCAAATACTTATTTCTCTGTGCACAATGCAAATAAATATATATAATTTTGACTATGTGATTTTCTTTTTTTTTTTTATATATATATATAATCTATCTCTCACTGGTAAAATTAACCTAGCCTAAAAATTCTAGACTGTTCATGTCTTTGACAGTGGTCAAACTTAAAAAATCAGCAAGGGATCAAATACTTATTTCCTTCACTGTATATATATATATATATATATATATATATATATATATATATATAGCGCAAAATCCAATATACAGGTCAGCACTCCAAGTTCAGTGAAAAAAATTGATCTTTTTAATCAACACATGCAACGTTTCAGCCCTGCTCAATGGGGCCTTTCTCAAGCAATACATTTCAGTGTGAGGTGCACATATAAATACATGGTTTACAACATCATTGTAATAATGCAATAAACTTTCAATCAAGTCTAAAATCTTAGTTGTAGTGTAAAAACAGTGTGGTGCAAAAACCACCATTTGAAGTTATCATTTATTTAATGAAATACGTGCAATAGATAATAGGGCATATCACCCGTACTGTATAAAACTTTTAAAATATAGTCTAATTAGCAAAGTGCCAATAGAGCCAGTGCAGGTGTATAATATCAAAATATATTAAAAGGCATACTTTAATTAAGAATAGATCTGGCTCACCCTTCTGTGAATCCCCTTTCATCCACCATGCTGGTTAATGCTGCGGTATTTCCGGGTGTCAGTGCGCATGCGCCGCATCGCATGTTTCGCATAAGGTGGTTGCCATAAAAGAGCAAAGTAAAAGCAGCACCGTTCCTCCAGTATAGGGTGCACAGGTACCTGTTCAGACACGACCAGCGTCCCAAATACACAGCAAAATCCAATATACGGGTCAGCACTCCAAGTTCAGTGAAAAAAATGGATCAGCATGCAACGTTTCAGCCCTGCTCAATGGGGCCTTTCTCAAAAAATAAAGTTAACATCTTATCTAAAAGCGCAAGGTGAACGCCGTAAAAAAAATAATGCAAAAAACTGTGTAATTGCTATTTTTTCCATCTACCCCAAAAAATTATAATAAAAGTTAATAAATAAGTCCCAATATGTCTCGTCCCACAAAAAACAAGCCCTCATTTGGCGAAATCAACGGAAAAATAACAAAGGCTCTTAGAAAGCGGCCATAATCATACTAGCCCATAGAATAAAAGTAGCATGTTATTTATTGAACAGCGTAAATTTAATATGCATAGAACAATGGCGGCATTGCTGTTTTTTTCTATTCCCCGCCAAAAAAAAGTTACGAAAAAAGTTATATGTACCACAAAATAGTGCTATTAAAATATACAACTCATCCCGTGAAAAACAAGTCCTCACAGCTCTGTCGACGGAAAAATAAAAAAGTTATAGCACTTTGAATACAACAATGGAAAAACGAAAAAAAAAAATAATTAACCCCTTAGTGACCAACAATACGCCTTTTCACGTTCGTCACTAAGGGGCCTTAGGCTAGGCTGACGCCTTTTCACATGAGCTTAGTCTAAGTCCTGCACGGGTCTCCCGTGCAGGCAGGAGCCGGGGCTCTGCTGTCTGATGACAGCTGAGCTCCTGCTCCAACGCCCACGATCGAAGTTTACTTCGATCACGGCCGTTTAACCCGTTAAATGCCGCCGTCAATAGCGACCGCGGCATTTAACTTTGTTTACAGAGGGAGTGAGCTCCCTCTGTCACCCATCGGCGGCCCGCGAATGCAATCGCGGGTCTCCGATGGGTTGTCATGGCAGCCGGGGGCTTGATAAAAGCCCCCAGGTCTGCCCTGGACACATGCCTGTTAGGACGCGCCGGAGGCACGTGCAGCATCCCAGAAGATACCCTTCTGGTTCCCTGTTATTTGTATGTCATGCATTGTATGTGTTTTACATGTCTTTATTATTTTTCACACAGTGTGCTGTTCACCAGCTGAAGAGAAGGATGAAGGTATCAGTGGGGAGCCACTAGAGGGTGCATTGTACATCTAGCATTGTTTGAAAAGGGGGTGGAGCCTGGCTACTGCCCTAGAGCCTCACTCTGACGCTGTCTCACAGTCTGTACAGAGGAGTCGGGTCGTGTCTGTGAGGAGACAGACATGTCTGCTAGCTGCTCTGACACAGCAGATTAATACAATCCTTTCAACTGGCAACAGGTCTCAGCACCTGCAGCCCAATGCAAGAGGAGGAACAGTAAGGAGATTGTAACCAGCATATCATCTCTATCATCACCACAGCAAGTATTATTTAGCTGAAAAGCTGTCTGTCTGTTTCTGAGGAGAAGTCTATATAATATTGGGCCTCAGAACTCCTGCTGGCGCTGTTACCGGTTCTGCCGCACGCCACAATTAATATAAGAAGTGTCTATCAAGTCACTCAACTACAACCCTCATCACTGAGAAAAGTGAGTTCATTTATTACACACGCTGCTGGAAAAGTGAATGATTTCTAGATATAGCTGGACAATTGAAACCCTCATTGGTCACCCACTGGTCCCTTCTTCCCCTCAACTGTTGAAGTGGACAGAAGATAACGTGCCTCCATTTTGGAAGACTGTATAAAGTTCTTCAGTAAACGTGAGTTATTCAAATCCCCTGTGTCGTCTGGTCCCTGCACTGCATAACATCAAGGGCACCCCACATACCACCTTGCCAGGCGCACACATACTACTACCACCATCACGGGAGTTGCTACGGGGGAAAAGACTATTACCACCATCATCCATAGTGCAGCCCCCCTGTCACTGTGCCAGCCCGAGAAGGAGCGAGGGAGGAGAGGTAGAGATTCCTACAGATACCTCAGGCCATACACCGTGCACTTCACTACTGCTCCCATCCTCCTGGGAAGCTCTTCCTCGTGGTTGCTGCATATAAACTTTGGCGTCACGAACAGGATACGTTTAAATCTCATGTGGGCCCCAAACCAGAGAGACTTTGTCCCAAAGCCCTGGTCCCCACCGTACAAAGCTGCAACCGCAGCTGCAAGAGACTATTTCAGCCCCAAAAGGGGTTAAAATCACTGTTTCCCGGCAGTTCCAGCCCAAAAGGGGTTAATCCGCCATTTTACCTCACAAACTGCTGCGTCACAGTTCCATTTACCCGCTCCAGACAGGTTAACCTGCGGCGCCAGTCTAGCGCCACCATCTGGATGATTATAGGAACTCACAATATCCAGCACAGGCAAGAGGGAACGGCCGAAAACTGCTAGGCGCCGCCATCTTGGATGAGTGAAGCCTCTGCACGGCACCTCCACCGCGGATCCCCTGCAACCAGCAACTCTCCCAAAAACATCACAGGAGAGCAACGGAACAGCCCGGTAACAAAGTACAGCCCAGAGGGAAGCAACAGCATACCATCGGTGAGTCCCGATTCAATTGGCCATCAAGTTAACCCCTGCTGTACCACCACCGGTGCCCAATAAAAAGCCCGGGAGCATCCTGGACATCACTCCGGACCCAATAAAAAGTCCGGGAGCACCTTTAACAAGACCCCCGACTCAGTTAAAAGTCCGGGAGCGCCAATAATAGACATTGGAAAAATTTAAAGGGACAGTAACAATGTCGGACTCAAGTGACACGGAAGAGCCCGGTCTCAGCACGGTCACTACACCGGCCATGACAGAAAGAACAACACCTGCTGCAGCACCCTGCATCATGCCGCTGTCCATGCCCTACTATCATGGGGCCCCATGGCTGCCCCACTACAAAGGTGAACCACACACCTTAAAAGACTTTAGAAAAAAGATGCTTGCCATGTTCCGCCTCTACCCCATTCCAGAAGAACAGAAGGTAGAGATCTTAATGGGACAACTACAAGATGTGGCCCTAAAAGAAGTGGAGTCCTGGCCACGTATCCAAAAGAAGGCTGTGGATCAGATCCTGGTCCAGCTACGTACCACCTTTGAGCCCAAATCCATCTCTGAGCTCAGGATGAGGTTCATGGACAGAGTTCAGCAACCAGGTGAGACACTCCGAAATTTTGCTCTTTCCTTACAGGAGACCATGAGGGCCATGATACAAGCCGACCCCCATGAGGCTGAAAAAGCAGACAGAATCCTGAGGGAGCAGTTCATTGAAGGAGTCGCCTCAGATTCCATGAGTCATCAACTACAAATGATGTCCGTCCAGAACCCTGACAGCACCTTCCATGAGTTTAAAGAACTGGCCATAGAGGTACTAGAAAGAAGGCCCAGAAGAAGAACAGTCAGGGCTACCACCCCTCTTAAAGAGGCAGAAGAGGAACCTGCCCCAGTAGCACCACATCCAACACCTTGCAAGCCCATCACCTACCAGGCTACACAGGCTCAAATCACAGCTGGAGGAGATCAGTACCAAGATCAACTGAAACTCATTGCCAAAAGCCTGGAGCAAGTCTGCCAACGACTGGAGAATCTAGAAGCCAGCTCTCCAGTAAAATGTGAGCTGCCAACATCTAGAGACAGTTATCCAAATAGTCCTAGCAAGGGCTACCGCAATAGTCCCAACAAAACGTCGACAGATCGCTTTGATGAACATGGGAGACCTGCCTGCAGACACTGCCATAAGATAGGTCACCAAGAACGTCAATGCTGGGCGTTAAACGGACGTCTCCCGAGGCAGAGGACCATTCCTCGGGAGGAGAAATAATAGGTCCCAAAGATCCAAAATGGCTGCCACGGTTTGTCGGACCTCGTCCAGAAGTTACCATCCGCATCAATGGAGTACCATTTGCTGCCCTGCTGGATACGGGATCCCAAGTGACAACCATCCAGCAGGCCGCCTTTGAACAACACTGGAGTAGCGAGATCCTGATGCAACCTCCAGAAGCCTGGTTAGACGTCATCGCTACCAACGGCCAGTCCCTACCTCTGCACGGGTACTGGGAGCCTACTGTCCAAGTGGGAGGAGTGCACTTACCTCAGCAAGGAGTCCTCGTGATCAAAGTTAAAGATCAAGGACAACCCACAGTAATTCTGGGAATGAACATCCTAAAGCACTGCTATGGAGAAATGCTAGAGGCCCTACGACAATCCATCCCCACAGCTTCCCAGGCTGCCCAGAAGGTAATACACAAGACCATCCGTGTACTGGCTGCCCAACAGCGATTCACCAACGCCAGAGGAGAGATCTGCAGAGCTCGCATCAAGGACCACCATCCAGTAACCCTAAAGCCTGGCACAGAAACACTGCTATGGTGTCGGGCCCGTTCAGGCCTACAAGGACTTGACTACCAAGCCCTAGTGGAACCAATACCACTAGATGAACATCCAATGGTTATGGCTGCCCGAAGTTTAGTGACTGTGGTCGAAGGGAAAGTACCCATCCGTCTTCTCAACTTAGGAGACCATTCAGTAACCCTGAGGAAGTACTACCCTGTAGCACAGCTGTCCCAACTCAGTGTGCAAGACCTGGTGGACATTCCAACTGTCACTGCTAAACAGGCTGCACAGCAACTAAAGACGTCAGAAGAAGCACCAGTAACACCCTGGTGGGGAGAAATCCATGTGGGAACTGCAACAACACCTGCCTACCAGATCCAAGGAGTACTTGAAGTGGCTCAGGATAGCCATGAAGCCTTCAGTAAGCATCCTCTGGACCATGGGAGAGCAAAAGTCATTGAGCACACTATTCCCACTGGTACTCATCCTCCCATTAAGGAAAGACACAGGCCTATACCACCTGCCCTATACCAAGACGTGAAGCAGATGGTCCACGACATGAAAGAGGCTAAAGTCATCCAAGAAAGTCACAGCCCCTGGGCTGCACCACTAGTTCTTGTCAGGAAGAAAGATGGCAACCTTCGCTTCTGTGTGGATTACAGAAAAATTAATAACATTACCCACAAGGATGCCTATCCTCTTCCAAGGATTGAAGAATCTCTGACAGCCCTGGGATCAGCTGCCTACTTCTCTACACTGGATCTCACAAGTGGTTACTGGCAAGTACCAATGTCTCCAGCTGATAGGGAGAAGACAGCCTTCACCACCTCAATGGGCTTATTCGAGTTCAATTGCATGCCCTTCGGACTGTGCAATGCTCCTGGAACATTCCAAAGGCTGATGGAAAGATGCCTAGGTCACAGGAACTTTGAGACTGTGCTCCTATACCTGGATGACGTCATAGTCTACTCCAAGTCCTATGAAGATCATCTCAAGCATCTAGCTGAAGTGTTCCAGGTCCTAACCAAAAATGGCTTAAAAATCAAACCCTCCAAGTGTCACCTCCTCCAACCTCAAGTCCAGTACTTGGGACATATAGTGAGCGCAGAAGGCATAAAGCCAGATCCTGAGAAGATAGCTGCTGTCCACAGTTGGCCTACACCTACCACTGTGAAGGAAGTAAGAAGCTTTCTCGGATTTGCCGGGTACTACCGGAGATTCATTCCTCATTTTGCCCGCATCGCTGAACCGCTACAAGAACTCTTGAGGGGGCACCCTAAAGAACACTTGAAGAGGAGAATTCCCATTAACTGGAAAGAAGAACAAGAAATTGCCTTCCAGTTACTGAAAAGATTATTGACTGAACCACCCATTCTGGGCTACCCAGATTACAGCCTGCCCTTCCATCTTTACACAGATGCAAGCAACCAAGGACTTGGTGCAGTGCTGGCCCAACAACAAGGAGACAAAGAAAGAGTGATCGCCTATGCAAGTAGAGCACTCAAAGGAGCTGAAAGAAACGATCAGAACTATAGTTCCTTCAAGCTGGAGTTCCTTGCATTGGTCTGGGCCGTCACAGAGAAGTTTAAGGACTACCTTGCCGCTTCTTCCTTCACTGTCTTCACAGATAACAACCCGCTAGCACACCTGAACACCGCAAGGCTGGGAGCCTTAGAACAGAGATGGGCTTCACGATTAGCAAATTACAACTTCGTGGTCAAATACAGAACAGGCAAGTCCAACATCAATGCGGATGCCTTGTCCCGCCTGCCTACAGGAGAAGACCCGGAGAATCCTGATGATGACAACCACAAAGAGGAAGTAGAGATGCCTGCATTCTACAACCGCTTTGCAGATCCTGATGCTATCAACAACAAAACCCAGGTACATTGTTCTTCCCAACAGGCCAAGAAGCAGTCACCAGAACAAGAACAATGGGCCCTGTTGCAAGCTGAGAGCAGAGTGATTGGAGATATCCTAGACTACCTGGATACCAAAAAAATACCCATTAGAATCCGCCGAGGCAACACAGACCCAGAACTACTTCGCCTTTGGAGACAAAGGAAACGTCTCTTTGAAGAGAATGGTCTGCTGCTGAGGAGAGTGCTGGATCCCATCACCAGTAATCGGCTGCACCAAATTGTCATCCCAAGGAGAGATGCCAAAGTTGTCCTTGAGGCATACCACAACAAGTCTGGACACTTTGGAGTTCAAAAGACAGAAGCTACAATTCGCAGAAGATTCTATTGGATCGGAATTAGAGGTGATGTCGAGAAATGGTGTCAAGAATGTACTGCTTGTGCCTTAGCCAGAGGAGAGAAGCCAAACCAAAAGGCCCCTCTGCATCCTATCGTGAGTCATCGACCGCTGGAGATCGTGGCCATCGACCATGTGAAAATGGAGCCAAGTAGAACAGGATACACCTATGCCATGACCATCATCGACCATTACACCAAATTCACAGTCGCAGTACCAGTAAAGGACTTGACAGCAAAGACCACCGCTGCAGTCTTCCTAAAAACTTTCCTTCTACCCTATGGCTGTCCTGAGAAGATCTTGACAGATAGAGGTTCTGCATTTGAATCCCAACTATTTCAGGAACTTTGTCAGCTGTACAACTGTAAGAAACTAAGAACAACCGCTTACCATCCCCAAGGAAATGGGTTGTGTGAGAAGATGAACCAGATTCTGATTGAGATGCTCAGAACTTTACCGCCTCATCAGAGAGCTGTCTGGCCAAATCATTTGCCTGAGTTGGTGTACATCTACAACAACACTATGCAAGCCTCCACAGGTTACACCCCATACTTCCTATTGTTCGGAAGACAAGGAAAGCTGCCTTCAGACATTTCATTGAATGTGTCCGTTCCAGATGACTTGAACCCTCTACCAACCACAGAGTGGGTGAGTGAACACCAAAGACGCATGGCTGATGCAAATGAAATTGTTGAAGCTAGGATGGAAGAAGCGAGAAAGAAGCAACAACATGATTATGACCAACATGCTAATGCTAAACCCTTTCAAGTTGGAGACCTTGTCTGGTTGAAAAACTTTCAAAGAACCAGCAAATTGGACACTAAGTGGGAAAGAATCCCTTATACCATCAAGGCTGTCCCATACCAAGGAACAGATATCTATGAGATCCAAAGAGATGGTAAACAACCGCAAATTGTCCACCGTAACAGGCTTGAACTGTGCCTACTAGATCAACAGTTGCCTACCATTGAACAGGAAATATCAATTGAAGAACCAGTTGCAATTGATCTACCAGAAGTAACTGAAGCTATTGAAGCAACAACTACTGAGTCCTCAACTCAAGAGCAACACTTGGACATAAAGAACCCACTGAGTTGGTGGTTTACCCCAATTTTGTCATTCCTTGCACCTGATCCTACACCTACAGTGTCTACAACTCACACAGAGGACAGATCACATCATGTACCTGCTGTTGTTGTACCTGAACCTGTCAGGAGATCAGAGAGAACCACTAAAGGAGTGAAACCAGTTCGCTTTAGGGATTGAATATAATTGCAAGTAGGGAACAAGAAAGACTCTTATGTTCTAGAGCCCCTTCTTCATTTATTCCTATCCAAGTTAGGCCGAAGCCTACCAACCCTTGTTACGTTCAAGAGGGAATATCCCCATAGACTCTGACGTACCAGAGCCCCTCATATCCTAAGTGCCATAAACTGTTGGACACTGCCGCTCATCTTGACTTGAGACTTCTGCCCCTCATCTTCCAACTGTTACAGAAGAAATCTTCGCCCCTATTCCCCCTTCGTGAGTCAAGAATACAGGAATACAATGTTATTAAGATGTTTGCATTTCATGTTAACCCTTTTTACATCTTTTAGGCTGTTCATATCCAAGAAAACGACGAGGACGTCTTGTCTTAAGTCCGGGAGTATGCAGCATCCCAGAAGATACCCTTCTGGTTCCCTGTTATTTGTATGTCATGCATTGTATGTGTTTTACATGTCTTTATTATTTTTCACACAGTGTGCTGTTCACCAGCTGAAGAGAAGGATGAAGGTATCAGTGGGGAGCCACTAGAGGGTGCATTGTACATCTAGCATTGTTTGAAAAGGGGGTGGAGCCTGGCTACTGCCCTAGAGCCTCACTCTGACGCTGTCTCACAGTCTGTACAGAGGAGTCGGGTCGTGTCTGTGAGGAGACAGACATGTCTGCTAGCTGCTCTGACACAGCAGATTAATACAATCCTTTCAACTGGCAACAGGTCTCAGCACCTGCAGCCCAATGCAAGAGGAGGAACAGTAAGGAGATTGTAACCAGCATATCATCTCTATCATCACCACAGCAAGTATTATTTAGCTGAAAAGCTGTCTGTCTGTTTCTGAGGAGAAGTCTATATAATATTGGGCCTCAGAACTCCTGCTGGCGCTGTTACCGGTTCTGCCGCACGCCACAATTAATATAAGAAGTGTCTATCAAGTCACTCAACTACAACCCTCATCACTGAGAAAAGTGAGTTCATTTATTACACACGCTGCTGGAAAAGTGAATGATTTCTAGATATAGCTGGACAATTGAAACCCTCATTGGTCACCCACTGGTCCCTTCTTCCCCTCAACTGTTGAAGTGGACAGAAGATAACGTGCCTCCATTTTGGAAGACTGTATAAAGTTCTTCAGTAAACGTGAGTTATTCAAATCCCCTGTGTCGTCTGGTCCCTGCACTGCATAACATCAAGGGCACCCCACATACCACCTTGCCAGGCGCACACATACTACTACCACCATCACGGGAGTTGCTACGGGGGAAAAGACTATTACCACCATCATCCATAGTGCAGCCCCCCTGTCACTGTGCCAGCCCGAGAAGGAGCGAGGGAGGAGAGGTAGAGATTCCTACAGATACCTCAGGCCATACACCGTGCACTTCACTACTGCTCCCATCCTCCTGGGAAGCTCTTCCTCGTGGTTGCTGCACACGTCCTAACAGATTGCCTGTCAGATTTACACTGACAGCCAATAATGCTCTGGTATACGAAGTATACCAGAGCATTATAGCAGCGATCTGAAGATCGCACAGTAAAGTCCCCTAGTGGGACTAATGAAAGAAGTAATCAATGTGAAATAAAGATTATTAATAAAAAGTACAATAAAAAAAAAAAAAAAACATTTTTTTCCATAAAAAGTGGTTTTATTTAGTAAAAGTGTAAAAAAAAACTAAAAGTACACATATATCGTATCGCCGCGACCGTAATGACTCCATTAATAAAGTTAATATGTAATTTAAACCGCAAGGTGAACACCGTAAAAAAAATCCGCAAAAAACTATGGCAAAATTGCAATTTTTTTTCAATTGCCCCCCAAAAAAGTCATAATAAAAATTAATCAATAAGTCCCAAGCACCCCAAAACAGTACCAATCAAAACTACGTCTCGTCCCGCAGAAAACAAGCCCAAAAAATCACTACATTGATGGAAAAATAATAAAGTTACGGCTCTTGGAAAGCAACGATGCAAAATCAAATAATTTTAGTTCAAAAGTGTTTTTATTGTGCAAAAGTCGTAATACATAAAAAACCTCTACATATGTGGTATCGCCGTAATCGTACCGACCCATAGAATAAAGGTAACATGCTATTTACGCCGCACAGTGAACGGCGTCAATTTAAAAACGCATAGAACAATGGTGGAATTTCAGGGGTTTTTTATAATCCCCCCAAAAAAAGTTAAGAAAAGTTAATAAAAAAATTATATGTACCCTAAAATGGTGCTATTAAAAAGTACAACTAGTCCCGCAAAAAACAAGTCCTCATACAGCTATGTAGACGAAAAAATAAAAAAGTTATAGCTCTTTGAATGCGAATACGAATAAAATAGCTTGGTCATTAGGGCCTAAAATGGGCTGGTCACTAAGGGGTTAAGGCCCGGAATACATGCAGGGGGAAGGGGTTAAGGACTATAGAATTATGAATAGTATGCCATCCTATGACTGCAATATGTGTATGTGTAAGGAGGTGCTTCGTAAAAGTGCACTGGAACTGTCCCCTTATTGTTTATCACATGTTATACTGTGTTACTGTTAATATGTTTGTAATGTGGGCACTGGGTCTGTAATTATGAACCCATGTTTATTTGATATACACGGTGGGCATGTAGGAGATGTTGTCGGGCTCTGTTCATGTGGCTGTGAGAGTGGTGCCGCACGGTCTCCGTTCATTAGTAATGCAAATCTATTTAAGGTGGTGCCGTGGCACGCCTCAAAAAGCGTGCATTGCGCATGGTAACAGACTGCATGGCAGAGAGAGAACCAAAGTGATGCATTGTGTAGCAAGCTGTCACATGCGAGGAGATACCCCTTGAGACCGGCAGTACATCTGGGACAGGATGAAGAACTGCGGAGAGGATTTGGGTTGTGCCTGCATATCTAACTGAAGATATAGACCCTGTAAATCCTACTGGCAGAACGCACCAGTTTTCTTTATCTGAGCTGGCTGCTGTGATGGGCCCATGACAACTTAAAGGCCCTGTGTCTGCTGAGAGTGGTTACGGACCACTTCCTGAGGGAGAGAGCTCCTGTACCAAGGCAGGTGGAGGCTTTTGTTACCTGCCAGTGAGAGAGTGGCCAGAGGAAGGCTGTAGGATCTATTTACTGCAAGTGCTGTGAGTTATTCTGTACCCATTAGGAGACTGCAGTGACCAAGTTATGTACCCATTAAGAGACTGCAACCACCAATTTTGTACCCATTGGGAGACTGCAACCACTAAGCTCTGTGCCCGTTTGTGACTGTAACTGCTACGCTGTGTACCATATTCTGGAACTGCCAAGCTGGGTGTCGTGTTGTAACCATTACGCTTGTTGCCCCAAGTAGAGTAAAGTGAGATTTTCCTGCACCATCCTCGAGTGGGGTAAAGGGTCAGGGCTTATGGTTACACTAATTAAAAACGGACCCTCTTCCAAATGGTTGAAGTTTCTAAATCCGGTCTGATCTTGACTTGATTTTTGAACACTTGTATTGCCTAAATCGGAGGTTTCCAACTTTCTTTATACTGTCGACCACATTAAAATAAAAAACATAATAATAAACTGGCAAAAGATATGAGTGGAAAATTACATTTATTAACAATTTACTATTGTAATCAAGAACAAAGGAGCCAACCAAACAGAACATTTCAAATTAAAAAAATATCAAGTGGCAGTAGTGCTTTGCTGTTGCAATGCTCAGTTTGATAACGTCAAATATGATTCTAACCCAGATGATAGAGGTATGGATTTTTGCCTAATATCAACTAAGAGTGATATAGATTTGATTCAAGTACCAAGTTTCAGTATATCTATGGCATCACAGGTTCTGTCAGTGCACAATAGTATCTACCAAAAACTTGAAAGAAACACGCCACACTGGTTGAGGAAAACTGACTAAAATTTATGTTAGAGCATATAGATAAGAGCTTGCCAGTAAACTTAGATATTTAATAGTAGTTAATATGATATATTGTGAATGAATACATATTGTTAGAAGCCATCATTTCATTTACACCGTTCAGCCATAACATTAAAACAACATCTAAAAAGTGTAACCGTCACACACTACCAGTATCCAAGGGAGGAAAAAGTTTTACAGCTGATCGCCTTCTCACTTGCTCCAGCGTTAGATGACATTCATCACAGTTTAAGGCCTCATTTACACGAACGTATTATACGCGCGTGCGACGCGCGTGCTTTGCACGCATGTCGTACGCACCTATATTAGTCAATGGGGCTGTTTAGACGATGCGTGAATTGCGCTCATTGCGTGTGCGCAGAAAAAAACTCACGACATGTTCTATAATCGTGCGTTTTTCGCGCACTCACGCACCCATTGAAGTCAATGGGTGCGTGAAAACCACGCATGCCGCACGGAAGCACTTCCGTGCGAACTGCGTGATTCGCGCAAGAGCTGTCAAACTCCTGAATGTAAACAGAAAAGCACCACGTGCTTTTCTGTTTACAAACATCCAAACGGAGTGTCAAATTCGAGATGAGCGCCCCGAACTTCACCGGGTTCGGCCAAACTCGTTTTGACCGAAACCGGTAAAAAATGTTCGGGTACGCGACGTCAGGAGACAGTCACTGTCCACGGTGCTGAAAGCGTTAAACTGGTTCAGCACCATGGACAGTGACTTCCGCTCCGAAAATCCATGAACCTGTAAAAAAAAAAAGACGTTCTGACTTACCGATAACTCCGGTCCGACCTCCCGGGATGACAGTTCAGTCAAAGTGACAGCTGCAGCCAATCACAGGCCAAGCACAGGCTGCAGCCAATCACAGGCCAAGCACAGGCTGCAGCCAATCACAGGCTGCAGCGGTCTCATGGACTGCGGCGTCATCCTGGGAGGTGGGGCCGGATGACAAGAGAGGGACGCGTCACCAAGGCAACGGCCGGGAGCCCGGACTGGGGGAAGCAGGAAGTTCTTGGTAAGTATGAAAGTCTTTTTTTATTCACAGGTTGGTGTATATTGTGTTCGGCATTCACTGTCGAGGGTGCTGAAATAGTTACTGCCGATCAGTTAACTCTTTCAGCACCTTGGACAGTGACGGGCGTCGACTAGCCTCATCAATATGATGGCGGCTGCGCGAAAATCACGCAGCCGCGCATCATACACGGATGACACACGGAGCTGCCAAGTGCCTTTTGCGCGCGCAAAACGCAGCGTTTTTTGCGCGCGCAAAACGCACACGCTCGTGTAAATGAGGCCTAAAGCACGACTTTACATGGCTAAGATCCTATATTCTGTACAATTACTATATCAGTGGGAGACAGAAACACAAAAACATAATGCAATAACGTTTAAACTGTGAAAGAATCCTTAGTGGGATTTATTATACTCACACAGTAAATTATGAAAATAGCATAAATGAATACAAAATCCACATAGGAATTACACTCTAACAGCACGACTGGAGTTTTGCCTAGATAGGCTTTTTTTTACAGCACCCCCTGTAGTCAAGCAAATTTTTCTCTAGTTACAGAGCAGAAGAGATGGACTGCAGGAAGTGTGTCTCTGCCAAAGCACACACCAATGTCTTCACATCCTGCCCATTCATTTCTATGGAGAGGGGGGGGATCAGGAAGAGGGAACAAAGAGAAAAAGAGAGACACAGACACTGCAGCCCATAGAATTTTATTGAGAGGGGAGGGGAAGTAGGAAGAGGGAGCAGGAGTAGAATACAGAGAGACACAGGCTGCTGGCAAGAGTTATACATCACCTCATTGCTGGATTTTCAGCTACACTGCTCCTTACTGTTGTATGAGTTAATTCATGCTGCTTCTGTTTTTAAGGGTGTGCTACAGACAGATAGTGGACTAGGACGTTCTCTGATCTGTGTGCTCTCTATGGGAGACATGATCCTAGTTAGGCTCCACTTACTAGCTCACGGAAAACGGAGAAGTCTTCAGAGGGAAAGACTGCTAAAAATGCCATTTACAAGTCATATGATGGTAAGGTATGGTGTTATTCATTATAGACACACACGACAGCTAATTCTGAAAAGTCACCTGAAAAGTTAGGTAGGCTTTAAGTCTTAAAACTTGAGAGTAAGGCCTTCATGGATCAGACTTGTTTCTCCAGCACATCCGACTGATGTTTAAATGCATTGAGATCTGGTGAATTTGGAGGCCAAGTCAACACCTTGAACTCTTTGTCATGTTTCTTAAACCATTCTTGAACAATTTTTCAGTGAGGCAGGGCTTATTATCCTGCTGAAAGAAGCCACTGCCATTAGGGAATACCGTTACCCTGAAGTGTTGTATTTGGTCTGACAGTTTCCAAGCAGAATATTGCTCAGTGCATCACAATGCCTCTGCCAGCTTGCCTTCTTCTCAAATCTCAACCTGGTGCCAATCTCTTTTAAGGAAGAGAGAAGAGATGAGCATACATCTGCTCATCCACATGATCTAAAAAAAAAATTAGTTAATCAGACCAGGTCAACTTTTTCCATTCCTCCATGGTCCAGTTCTGATGCTCACTTGCCCACCGTAGGCGCTGTTGACTGTGGACAGTGGTCAGCATGAGCACTCTGACTGGTCTGCGGTTACGCAGCCCATAATGCAGAAAGCATTGATGCCCTGTGTGTTCTGACATCTTTCTATCAAAGCCAAATTTAACTTTTTCAGCAATTTGTGCTACACTAGCTCTTCTGTGCCATCCAGACCACACGGGCTAGCCTTTGTTCCCCACATTCATCAAATAGCCTTTGGTGCCCATGATCCTGTTGCCGGTACACCAGTTGTACTACCTTGTACATCTTTTGGTAGGTACTAACCACGGTACTGCCTATCAGGAACACCCCACAAGACCTGCCGATTTGGAGATGCTTTCACCCAGTCATCTAGCCATCATAATTTGGCCCTGTCAAAGTTGCTTAGATTCTTACACTTGCCAATTTTTTTCTTCTTCGAACACATCAACTTCAAGAGCTGACTGTTTACTTGCTTCCTAATATATCCCACCCCTTGATAGGTGCTCTTGTAACAAGATAATCAATGTTATTCACTTCACCTATTTGTGGTTTTAATGTTATGGCTAAACATGTATGTAAGTCTGCAGTCTTGGACAGGTTGGAATATTTACTAATGTACTGGATATGGTAGAATGGTAAATCTTTAAATTGCCAACTACTGATACATTATGTATATTAATCTTTTTATTAATTCCTCTACTAAAGGTTAAAAATTCTACCTTAGATCATATATTAAAGAATATTCTCAATTATAAGCCAGCACAAGAAATGTTCAATGTATATTAATAAAATGAACCAGGTGTATCTTACAGTACTTATTTGTATGGGTGCAAACTGTTATGTAATCTAAGCAGGTATGGAAAAAGGATTTAAACAAGCTTGGAAATAGCCTCATAATGCAAGTTCCTGAAATCAAGACAGCAAAGCGCACTAAGAGATGTCTGTGTAGGAGGACTCCATTGTGACAATTTACTAATCTGCTTTGGCTCTCTCCTTCTCCTGTCATTTGTAATGCATTAGTTCACCCATTATCCAAAAGGTCTGACTGATCATTGCCGCTTGTCATTGACATTAAAGGGAAGCCCCTCACCTTTCAGTTCATTCAGTTGGAAGTTATTGTCATTGTATGCTGATAGACAAAAGCTTTAATACATTTAATTAAAAAAATAATGAATTCCTTGTGACTGCATTACCAGTCTACAAACTAGTAGGAATCTGTTTATTTATGCAATAAATATGTATTTGTTTATTTGCAGTTCATTCCAAAAACGCAGATGTCAAAATGGAAAAATAAAAAACAAAATAATTATTTTGCAGCTGCATATAATGTACATGAGTGGCATGTACGCCAATGAAAGGCAGGAAACATAAAACTAAAGTGGAGAAATGAGAGTGCATTACCACTATTAACCCTTAAAGAGAGCCTTATACATGGCAGTTCTGTGTATTATTCCATTGAGCGTTTCAGAATTAATATACATTTAACACACGCAATTTCAGTTTTTTTCATTTTAGTTTTTTCCTCCTCGCCTTCCAAAAGCCATAACTTCTTTGTTTTTTTTGTCGACATGGCCGTATGAGGTCTTGTTTTTTTGCGGGACAAGTTGTAGTTTGTCTTGGCACCATTTATTATACCGCATAATGTCCTGGGAAGCTGAAAAAAATTATTTGTGGGGTGAAATGGGAACAAAACAACGATTAAGCCATTCTTTGGGTGCTTTTGTTTTTACAGCGTCCATCAGGTGGTAAAAACTACATGTGCACCTTATTCTACAGGTTTGTATGATTACGGCAATACCACATTTTTATGTTTTGTTTTATGTTTTACCACTTTAAAAAAAAAAAGAAAACTATTTGCTAACAAAAAAATGTTTTGTGTCGCCATGTTCTGAGAGCCAAAACTTTTTAATTTTTCCGTCAATTTAGCGATGTGAAGGATTAATTTTTTGTGAGGCGAGCTGTAGTTTTCACCGATATCATTTTGGGGTATATGTGACTTTTTCATGACTTTTTATATAATTTTTCTTTTTTAGCTAAGGTGAACAAAAACCAGCAATTTGTGTGTTTTTATAATTTTTTAATTTTACGGCGATCACCGAGCGGGTTAAACAACACTATATTGTGATAGGTGACTTTTATGGACGCGGTGAATACAGTTATGTTAACTTTTTTTTTTTTTTTAATATTGCTTTAGGGGAAATGTGGGAAAAGGGGGTTTTTTGAACTTTTAATACTTTTTTTTTTAAAACATAAAAAAAAACTTTAACTGCTTCTTACTTTTTTTATTAGTCTCTCTAGGAGACTTGAACCAGCGATCGTGGGATCGCTTGCATCATATACTGCAATACTAATGTATTGCAGTATATCGTGATACGGACAGAGGCAGAGCTTCAAAGGAATACAAAGATGGCAGACCTGGGGGCCTTTACTAGGCCCCAAGGCAGCCATAACAACCATTGAAAACGGCCGATCGTGCTGCAGGGAGGGGGGGGGCGCGTGGCCCCCCTGATTCTAACAATTTAACATAATAGCTCAGAAAATAAAAACTGCATATTATAAACATGCATCATAAACAGTGGGCCAGCCACAGATACTGCCATACCAGGGTGTCAGATACAAATTCACCCACAATAGTATACATAAACATGAACGTTTGTAAATAAAAAAAAAAAAAAAAGGCACTCACACAAAGGAAAGGTAAGAAGTGCATGTAGCATGTCACAGCAAGATCTAAGCTAGCATTTCTGTGAAGCTTCGTGTGCTGCCTTTATATTGGTCTCAATGTTCTTTAGAGTAAGCCACGTAGGCTCCAGAGTATGCCAGTCTCAGATGTCCCCCATTGTTCCTGTCATAGATGCCCCATTCCAGGGAAAGTTTCCCCATAGCAGTATCGTATGTTGGCCAAAGATAATCCACAGAGTGCCTGCCACAGATACTGTCCAGAGTACCTGCCTAAGATGCCTCCAGTGTGCTTACCATAGATGACCCCAATAATGCTAATTCTACTTACAGTACGTGTGCCAAAGATGCCTCCTCAGAATACTTGCCACAGAAGCCCCCCCAAATACCTTCCACAGATGCCATCAACAGTACCTGCCATAGATGTGCATTATACTGCATTATACTGCATTATACTGATGAAGGGGGTCATATGCAATTTTTGGGATTTAAGATACGTAGGTTGGTCTGTATTCTATATAAACTGCCCTAGAACGCCAATTAGGTTACCATTAATCCCTTCAGTACCCTAGACTCCAAGAGATGTAACTATTAACCCGTTCACTTCTCTATACCAAAAAAGAACCCTTTAGCAGCATAGTCTACTAGGGATGTCATCATTAATATCACTGCTAGTTGTTATGAAAAATACATTGGCCAGACACAAATGTTAAAGGGGGTGGCTGCATTATGAATTTTATAGAAGAGAGCAACTGCATAGAGCAGCCATCACTCTGGACGTCTCAGCTCATCTGAATTTTGAATTGAATAAGGACCATGTAATGCTTCATTTAAATGAAAATTACCTATCTGTCTTCCCCTGAGATAAGTGATAAATACTTTTACAGAAAAGAGCCAACAGACCTCGGCATCATTTTAAGCTTCTTTATTCAGGCATAAAACGTACAAAAAAAGTGACTTTTGAACTATACTGAGGACTTTCTCAAGCTCAATTTTTTTTTTTACATGTATTATTCAATTAAAATATGAAAACATGTACAGATGTAGCCATCTTTATCTTGACTGTGACAACTTGCTGCAGCGTGATATCACACAACAAAAGTCAATGAAAAGTCATTGAAAAAGTCAAGATAAGAGATCTAGCCACTGTTTATTTAATGCGTTAAAAGTCAAGGTACAGACAGCTACATCTGTAAGTTGTTGGCGGAAGGAGGCCCATACGCTGTTCTTGCACAGGGCCCCTAAATTGTGTGTGCATCTCCGGGAACATTTAAATTCATGTTTTATAAAACTAAAGGTACACTTTTTATACAGTTTTTATTTATCAATTTTAAATCAATTCCTTTTGAACTAGTTACTTGAAATAGTTTAAAGACGTCGCCGTGAAGTGGCAAGTGGGCTTAAACAGTTTGATCAAAATGTTAACAAAGCACCTCCTGTTCATGTTTATAAATTATGCTTAGCGGCTCAGATCAACGTATATATTGTGGCTTGTGCGGTCCATGTCTAGTTTCTCACAATGTTGACATTGTATATTCTATTCTCCTCAATTCTTTTGTTTTACTTGGCGCCAGCACTCCACGCTTTTGAAAAAAAACCATCTGATTTTAATTCAGGAATGACCTCATAAGTGTCCCTGCTCTTGCTTGTGTTCTTAGTTGGCCACTGGGGGAGCATGGTAAGTTCAGCTCATTCCATCTGTTCACATGTTGTGGTGCTGTGGGGTGGCTTCTGTTGCTGTAGTGCTGCACTTGTGGGGGGGACGTGGCCCAGAGCCAAGGAGGCTTGGCACGGTCTGATATCATGGGTGCTTTTGGGCACCTGGGTTGCTCGCTCTGCAGGAGCGGTGTTGCGGTGGCGGTGGCCACCATGCGGTGCTGGAACTGATACAGTAGGGACCCACTTTAAAGAGGTCGCCGTGAAGTAGCAAGTGGGCTTATACAGTTTGATCAAAATGTTAACAAAGAACCTCATGTTCATGTTTCTAAATTATGCCTAGCAGCTGAGATCAACGTATATATTGTGGATTATGCGGTCCATGTCTAGTTTCTCACAATGCTGAAATACATATATGCACTGCGCTTCCCAGGGAAGTATCCCTGTCTCTCTCCCTCACTACAGATACGTATTTAAGCTAGCTAACTGGCTATGTCTGGTCTCCTCAATCACTTGCCCTGTGTGTCATGCAGAATACAGAGTATTAGAAGACCTATTTCTGCCATATAAGTTCACTCAGCCTTATACTTGACCCTACGTGTTTCAGCTATCAATCCTCATCAGAATAACAATCAATGGCTTAATTCTTCTTCAGATGTAAAATATTACCAGAATAGTATTCCGTGCAACAATGGCATTGATGACAGCCATGCGTAGCATAAGAACACTGATAAGGCTATCAAAATGACCAATATAATTCTATTTCTAATTTCTCAGTGATGTGGTTTATACTTTAAATATAGGGTTCATACAACTGAAGATGGTCCATCTATGTAAAAGGTCATATTTTGAAATTAGGTTCACAAGCATGGTTTTCAGGAACTGCAGCAGTCCATATAGCAGCATAAATGAGTGCAGTATACAGGGGCAGATTCAGGATAGAAATCTAGGGGTAGGGGGCCGAAAAAAATGGTGTGCAACATGCGCCATGGCAAATATTACTTTAAGGGTATGTTCACACGGCCTATTTACGGACGTAATTCGGGCGTTTTGGCCCCGAATTACGTCTGAAAATAGCGCCTCAATAGCGCTGACAAACATCTGCCCATTGAAAGCAATGGGCAGACGTTTGTCTGTTCACACGAGGCGTATATTTACGCGCCGCTGTCAAATGACGGCGCGTAACTAGACGCCCGCGTCAAAGAAGTGACCTGTCACTTCTTTGGCCGTAATTGGAGCCGCTATTCATTGACTCCAATGAATAGCAGCGCTAATTACGGCCGTAATTGACGCGGCGTTCAAGCGCCTGCACATGCCGGTACGGCTGAAATTACGGGGATGTTTTCAGGCTGAAACATCCCCGTAATTTCAGCCGTTACGGACCCCCGCCGTGTGAACATACCCTAACTAGTCAGGCTCCTCGCCACTGTCTGTAATATGTAAGCCACACCATGAACACAAGGACAAAAATAAAAGTGGAACCCAGATACACATAATCACACAGACAGAGACAGGTGAACACTCAGGTCAAGTGTGCGATACCGTTGTAAGGCCTCATTTACACGAGCGTATTATACGCGCGTGCGACGCGCGTGCTTTTCACGCGTGTCGTACGCACCTATAATAGTCTATGGGGCTGTTTAGACGATGCGTGAATTTTGCGCTGCGTGAGTGCGTTGCGTAAAACTCACGACATGTTCTATATTCTTGCGTTTTTCACGCAACACGCACCCATTGACTTCAATGGGTGCGTGAAAACAACGCATGCCACACGGACGGTCCTGCGTTGCATGCGCGAAAATCACGCAAGAGCTGTCAAAAGGATGAATGTAAACAGAAAAGCACCAAGTGCTTTTCTGGTTACAAACATCCAAACGGAGTGTCAAATTAGAGATGAGCGCACCGAACTTCACCGGGTTCGGCCAAACTCGTTTTGACCGAACCCGGCAAAAAATGTTCGGGTACGCGACGTCAGGAGACAGTCTCTGCCCACGGTGCTCAAAGACGTAAACTGTTTCAGCACCATGGACAGTGACTTTCGATCACAATATACATATACGTGTAAAAAAAAACAGAAGTTCGGACTTACCGATAAGTCCCGGCTCCTTCCTCCAGTCCGACCTCCCGGGATGACAATTCAGGCCAAGTGACAGCTGCAGCCAATCACAGGCCAAGCACAGGCTGCAGCCAATCACAGGCTGCAGCGGTCTCATGGCCTGGCGCGTCATCCTGGGAGGTGGGGCCGGATGACAAGAAAGGGACGCGTCACCAAGGCAACGGCCGGGAGACCGGACTGGAGGAAGCAGGCAGTTCATGGTAAGTTTGAACGTCTTTTTTTATTCACAGGTTGGTGTATATTGTGATCGGCATTCACTGATGAGGGTGCTGAAAGAGTTACTGCCGATCAGTTAGCTCTTTCAGCACCTTGGACAGTGACGGGCGTCGACTACCTCATCTCTATGATGGCGGCTGCGTGAAAATCACGCAGCCGCGCATCATACACGGATGACACACGGAGCTGTCAAATGCCTTTTGTGCGCGCAAAACGCAGCGTTTTTTGCGCGCGCAAAACGCACACGCTCGTGTAAATCCGGCCTAAGAGTGTGGTGTAGAATCCCCAGGACTTTAGAGGATAATTTTTTTTTATCTGCCCAAATGGTATATTTAATTTAATGTGCTTAAAAAAAAGTGCTTTGACTTGCTTTCCTTCTCCAGGTGGTATTTTCCAAAAAGAATGGCATATTGCGTTATGTTTGATTTGTAATGTTGTCTTCTTTTCTGGCAGGTAAGGCAAGTGATGGTTGGCTCAGTGGTAAATCTAAATTGATTGGTGCCAAGATGAATAGCCTGAAATGCTATCTTAGCTAGATTCTTTCCGCTTCATAACAGTGCCAAGATGTTTCAGCTTTGCAAACCGTGTTTTGACACTGGAGTGGTGCTTACTGTATAAGAGGGTAATGTTACTGGTAGCATTCAGTGTGTGCGGGCAAAGCCTCAAGAGAGCCGCTATGAGAGACTGCTGAGAAGCTGCTTATGTGTCAAGCGGCACTTTCTTAGGCCTGATTATGTATGGTCCAGGAGTTGATTTGCGGATAACAGGCAGGAACCATCCATGTTTGCGTGCAGTGCATCGCTGTGGTCAGTAGGCGACGGGCAGGAGCCTCGCTACGTGAGTCAGTGGGACTAAAGTGGAGCAGCAAGCAGGTCAACAAGATAGTAGGCCCAGACTGTCAAAAGGGAGGAGTGCCCTGGACTTTGTCCTAGGAATAAATGAACCAACCAACCATCATCGCCTTCCTGAAACAGAATTGTAACCTAAAGACTGCACCTCTCAAGGGTCATAAGTGTTGTTTATATGCGGTGGCTGTGTGTAAAGATAAAACCGGCCTTGGTAAAGACTGTTTCTGCCATCACTCCTGTCTTCATAACATCTTTTCACACGCCAATCCTGCATAGGGCCGTACAACACCCAGACCCACGTTACACCACTATACAAAGACCATTATAACCAATAATACCACCATACAGTGACCAAATAGTGAGTACTGATCAGACGCAATCACTCGCAGAATACACAACAATTAAATCCAATGACTCACAGGTGACATCTTCGCTGATTGGAGTCGTTCACTTTCCTTTTCTTCTCCATCCAGCCCAGACCTCTATGATGTCTTCACCCAAAGTTTGCTGCCCAGACACTTTGGCCAGTTACTTCTTCAGCCCATTTGCACCCTCTATAGCAATATACATTCAGAACTCAGACCAGACCTAAATTAATTCTGACCCCAAGCTCGTTGCAGATCCAATGGCAGAAACCTAAATATATTCAGACCACTAAATAATTCACACCCAAGTCCAGAACTCTAAATTATTTCAGACCCCAGACCAGATCCTTAAATTAATTCAGACCTTAGACAAAACCCCTACATTAATTCAGACCCAAGACCTCTAAATAGATTTAAACCCAAGACGCCTTTATTAATTCAAACCACAGATTCCAAAAATGATTAAAGACACCAGGCCCCTAAATAAATTCAGACCCCGGACAAGACCCCTAGATTATTTTAGACCCCAGACCAAACCCTCTAAATTATTAAAGACTGAAGGCCAGACCCCTAAATGAATTTGGACCCTACAATAGATCCCTACATTAATTCTGACCTCAGACCAGATCCCCTAAATAAATTCAGGCCCCAGACCCTCTTAACTAATTCAGACCTCAGACTGCCAGACCCCCTGTAGATAATGCCATACAGCCCCCCTGTAGATAACGTCTTACAGCCCCAAATCACCCCTGTAGATAACTCCATACAGCCCCCCTATAGATAACGCCATACAGCCCCCCTGTAGATAATGCCATACAGACCCCCTGTAGATAACGCCATACAGACCCACCCTGTAGATAACGCCATACAGAGTCCCCCCTGTAGATAACGCCATACAGAGTCCCCCCTGTAGATAACACCATACAGACCCCCCTGTAGATACCACCATACAGACCCCCTGTAGATAACGCCATACAGACCCCCCTGTAGATAACACCATACAGAACCCCCCCCCTGTAGATAACGCCATATAGCCCCCCCCAAAAAAAAAACGGCCTATAGTTTGTCACAGGATAGGGGATACATGTGTGATCGCTGGCAGCGATAAGGAGAACGGGGGACCGAAAGTCCCACGAAGTTCTCCATGACAAACCTCAGACTTCCGGAGTCTGCGCAGTTCAATAAAAATGAAAGGAGCTCTGGTCACGCATGCGCACAAGCGCGACCGGTGCGCAAGTCATTTCTAAGGAGCTGCAGACAGACCCCTGGATGTCCGAGGTTTGTCATGACTTTCGGTCCCCCGTTCTCCTTATTGCTGGGCGTCCCAGCGATCACACATATATCCCCTATCCTGTTGATAGGGGATGCATGTCTTTTGTAGGTACAACCCCTCCAGTGGCGTCGCGCTGTAGCAGCCATAGCAGCTGCTAACGGAGCCTCCGGCCAAGGGGGAGCCTCAGGCTGCGGGCCCCGTAGCAGCCGCTACGGCTGCTATAGTGGTAGTTACGCCACTGAGCCATAACATGCCTGCACAATCCTAGGTCCTAGAAAAGGAAAAACACACAATGAAAAGAGGAACGCAAGACTGGAACACCCACATGCAGTACATTCACAAAACACCATCTATACTTCATCAAACACCCTTAAAAGTGGGCTTGTAGGCCCTCTTCAGCTCTGCCAAAGGAAACAGGGCTGAATGCCCTATGTGGGGAAATGAAAGCCATAGGCGAAGGCATTCTTTAATGTACATTTCACAGAAGCATATAAGTAAACAGATAAAAGGTCATATGCGATTATTTCAGTATTAATGGGAGTCTGTCAGTAGATTTTACGCTACCTAAGAGCTGACACTGCTACGTAGCTATCGGGTAACGAGGACATACCTATGATCCTGATGTTACTGTTAGCATTTGTGAACAAGGCAGAGTCTGGCATCCAGCGTTCCAACCCCTCTCCTTTTCTATGTTGATTGACTGGGAGAAATCTACGAGCATTGCAAAAGGGATTTGAGCTTTCTATAGAGGCTTTTTGTTCTTGAAAAAAGTAGGGGGCTGATATCTCAGACTTTACCAATGTGATCTCCTCACATGTACCTAGATGGAGTCCCCTACCTCTGTCTAATAACTTAGATACAGTAACAGTCGTTAATGACCGCAGCATCTAAGGGGTTAAATGGACAGGATCAGAACTAGCTCCCATCCTTGCCGTTGCAGCAGGGTGTCAGCTGTATGTTGTATGTGACACCGGCTGCTTATGGCACGGCTCAGCTACTTAGCCCTCGCCATATTAACACAGTAAATGTGTGGAGGCTCGTGTTAAAGCCTGCCCACCTCATAAATTTAAGGCACATGGTGGGGAGGGTTCAAATATTTTAACTACTTGATACCCTGCACGGTAAAGGAGTTTTATTGTTGTTCTTTTTTTAAATACACCTCGATTTCGGAAAACCCTTTTAAGGGTAAAACTAATTTACGTCAGACATATGAACACTTCACCTAAAACATTTCTGATGTGTTGATATATATAAAATGTTGAGACAAGGATTACCACTGACTGGATACTGTAAGCAGCTTTAAAAGAGAAAGAATGCCCGAAAAGTCTCTTTACCCTTTACTTTTTTTGATATTCTGTGTGGGTCCTAGCTCACGGATCAGTATTAATGTTATTTTCTCTTTTTCTATACGACATGCCAGAAGATGAGTTGAGTCAGACACACAACATTTTCTTGTGTTGTCTCATGAATGTGTACAAGTACAGTGACACCAGTTTCCCGTCCTTACTTATTTTACATGAGGAACCATCTTATGGAAATGTTTCTGCTTTAACCCCTTCCCGACATTTGACGTATCCATACGCCAAAGTCGGGTAGGGGAAGTATGGAACAGGCTCACGGAGTGAACCCGCTCTATACGATGCCGGTGTCGGCTGTTTGTTACAGCCGACACTTCAGAGTAACGAGCGGCATCGCGCTCGAGCGCGATCCCGCTAGTTTAACTCGTTAAATGCTGCGGTCTATAGCGAACGCAGCATTTAAATCGTTAGAAAGAGGGGGTGACCCCCTCTGACAGCTCATCACGCCCCCCGCAAAGCAATCGCGGGGGGGCGATGTTTGCTATGGCTGCCTGGGGGCCTAATGAAGGCCCCCAGGTCCCCCATCTTTGTGCACCTATTAAGCCTTGCATCCGGCAGGGCTTATTAGATGCCTATCAGAATCACGATATACTGCAATACATTAGTATTGCAGTATATCGTGCAAGCGATCTAACGATTGCTGGTTGAGGTCCCCTAGGGGGACTAATAAAAATATTAAATTTGAGTTAAATAAAGTTTTTTTTTATGTAAAAAAAAAAAAAAAAAATTAAAAGTTCAAAAAAAAAACCTTTTCCCATTTTCCCCCTAGAGCATAGTAAAAAATAAATAAATAAACATAATTGGTATCACCGCGTCCGTAAAAGTCTGAACTATTACAATATATCATTATTTAACCCGAACTGTGAACGCCGTAAAAAAAAATTGTAATCGCTAGAATGTCTATTTTTTGGTCACCTCATCTCCCACAAAAAATGAAATAAAAAGTGATCAAAACATCGCATGTACCCCAAAATGGTAATATTAAAAACTACAGCTTATTCCACAAAAAATAAGCCCTCATACCACTTAATCGACGTAAAAATAAAAAAGTTGTGGCTCTCGGCATTTGGCGACACAAAATAAATTTTCTTTTTTACACTTAGGTTTTTACTTGTAAAAGAAGTAAAATATAGAAAAAACGATATATATTTGGTATCGCCGTAATCGTATTGACCCACAGAATAGAGTTAACATGTTTTTTTAATTGCACAGTGAATTCCGTAAAAACGGTGCGCAAAAAAAACATGGAGGAATCGCAGTTTTTTTCATTTTCTACCCCACAAATAATTATTTTCCCGTTTCCTAGTACATTATATGGCACAATAAATGGTGCTACCCAAAACTACAACTCGTCCAACAAAAATAAAGCCCTCATAGGACTATATAGACGGAAAAATAAAGAAGTTATGGCTTTTGGAAGGTGGGGAGGAAAAAACTAAAATTAAAATCTGAAAAAGGGCTGCGGCGGGAAGGTTTAAACTATATTTTTATATATACCGATAAGATACCAACAGAACAGGATATCAGCACAGAGTAATAGTCAAACGAGTGTACAGCAATGTTGCTGGACTATACAACATCTACTGTGTTGAATCCTAGGTAATAACCAAGATGACCTTGGTGCATCGATCAACAATTGACCTAAGATAAATCCAAGTAAATATGATCGACTAAAGCACATGAAATTTATAGAACAATGTACAAAATTTTATTAGAATAAAAAACATGAAACAGTAAAAGTGGAACAGGGAATGAGTCACTCAATAAAAAGACATCAAATCGGTCGAAAAAACAGGTATGAATGTTACGAGAGTATATAAATGGTATACATATTGTTGGAGCAGCAAAAGAGAATTGTATATAGTCTCGTGCACAGCTGTGTCTGATAGAGCCCCAGTAAATTTGTGAAAAGACAGAAGAACATCCAATGACATCAATAGATGTATACAATCCAGTACACCTATGTAAAGGTATGTGATATGAATTACATATAGGCGTGTGAGCGTAATAATTATCTGAGTGGACATAAAGGGTTAACGAGAACCGCAACCCATAATGTGGATGCTGCAAGATGAACACTGGAATGTCAAATGTATAAAGTACATGGGCTCAAATAGACAGAAAGCAGACAGATGGAAGTCAATTGCAGCTATCTACCAAAGAAACAGTGTAAAACATACCGGTGGACATAGTGAAGATATGGACCGAGATATCTGTACCCGACGCGCGTTTCGCCAAACTGCCTTCGTTCGTTGAGTCACCCCGGACGAAGGCAGTTTGCCGAAACGCGCGTCGGGTACAGATATCTCGGTCCATATCTTCACTATGTCCACCGGTATGTTTTACACTGTTTCTTTGGTAGATAGCTGCAATTGACTTCCATCTGTCTGCTTTCTGTCTGTTTGAGCCCATGTACTTTATACATTTGACATTCCAGTGTTCATCTTGCAGCATCCACATTATGGGTTGCGGTTCTCGTTAACCCTTTATGTCCACTCAGATAATTATTACGCTCACACGCCTATATGTAATTCATATCACATACCTTTACATAGGTGTACTGGATTGTATACATCTATTGATGTCATTGGATGTTCTTCTGTCTTTTCACAAATTTACTGGGGCTCTATCAGACACAGCTGTGCACGAGACTATATACAATTCTCTTTTGCTGCTCCAACAATATGTATACCATTTATATACTCTCGTAACATTCATACCTGGTTTTTCGACCGATTTGATGTCTTTTTATTGAGTGACTCATTCCCTGTTCCACTTTTACTGTTTCATGTTTTTTATTCTAATAAAATTTTGTACATTGTTCTATAAATTTCATGTGCTTTAGTCGATCATATTTTCTTGGATTTATCTTAAACTATATTTTGCATGATATGCTTGCATCAGCCACTCAATAGCTCCACTACGTTTTGGACTTGTATGCCTGTGCATAGAGATTGATCCTTTTGCTGCTTCTTTCTGGTTACATTACAGATTTAGATCATTTTTACCATTAAGAAGTAGGGGCTGACCCATCTGCATGGATGAGGGTTCTGGTCCCTACCAAATACATGGAATCAATGTATGTTGGAGCTCTGTATGTTCTTTCAAAGACTATATACAGTAGTATTATCCAGCCGATATTCTTAGGTGCTGTTCACATCTACATCGTGGCTTCCGTTTATAATGGAGCCATGTTGCTCTGCCAGATCGGTAATACCAACAGTGCCCGATGGACCCCATTGGGATGCAAAGATGAAAGAACAAAACAGATTAGCATTCCTGGCCCAGGTGTTTTTAAATAGCAGGAGACTGTATAAGGGTTTCTACCTATTTGTTCTCAGTTTGGCCACAGAGACTACAAGGAAAGGTGAACTTTTTCCATCTGTTACATTTTTGTGCTGTTGTATGGTGGTCTTTGCTGCGGTGGTGCGGGGTCTGTGTGGAGACATGGCCCAGAGCCAAGGTGGATTAGACTGGCAGCATGGGTGCTGCTAGTTTCCTGGGTTGCTCCCTCTGCGGATGCGGTGTTGCAGCGGCACTGGTTGCCATGTGATACTGCACTTGATAGAGTAGGGACCCACTTAAAAGAAGTCACCACGAAGTGGCAAGTGGGCTTATACAGTTTGAGCAAAATGTAAACTAAGAACCTCATGTTAATAGATTTTTACATTTTGCCTAGCCGCTATAGATCAAGTATAGCAAAGTGGATGTGTGGTCTACGTTTTCTTCTCTTCCCTTGTGAAATTATATTGTTTTCAGTTGCGATCAAACACTTTCTCCACCTGATTTTATTTTTTAGATTGTATAGGAACGCATCATTGCTGACCCATGACCCCAAGGTTACCTCTGGCAGTTTCTTTTAAAATATAAAGCCGCTATTGTTTTTGGCATTTTATATGTCTTTTAGCCTGATGAAGAGAACAGTCCGGTCTCGAAATGCATTGCTGTAATTACGCTGAAATAAACCTATGGACTTTCATTTAGATCTTTCGAATTTTATTGTGACTCTCAAAAAATAAAATAAAAAAAACGAATAAAAAAAGATCAGAAGATTTCATTATCCAAATGAGGGACAGCGCCAGGAATGCTAATCTGGTTTTTTTCTTTCCTCTTTGCATCCTGACACATCAATGGTGCCCCTGTGGCCCCCGAACGGAGTCCAGGCTGCAGTCCCACCTTACAGATATAAACATCAGGACGTTGTGTTCCTAGCATGACGTCATCAGGTTATCACCTCTACAACCATTTCTTGATATCCATCGGATGAAGCACTATGTGCGCGCTCTCCCCTTTTTTGCCTTTTCTCTCTCTAATAGACGATGGACCCCATTAACTTATTATGAGGTGCGTCAAGTTTCCATTGCGTTGTTAATTTTGGTGAGAAGAAAAGCACTATTCATCCCATCAAATCTGATGGAATTAGCGACGCAAATGTGAACAAAGCCTTACTTTGTCATATATCCCTAACAGTGTCAAGTTCACTAAACATCATATTAACAGTATTTAGAGAACTGTCATGGGTTTTTTTCCCCTCTTTTTTTTCTTATATCTTCTGTTATTTTCTCTTGCTAAGTAAAATAAAACATGTATGTAATAAAAAAAAGTTGAAGCCCTGTATTGTATAAATGTGGGTCTATTAAACTGAAGATAAACTTTGCTTTGATTCCCTTTGCAGCTCTAAATTTTTATGTATCCATATTGTATCAACTAAACAACAGAAAAATGTCCACTTGTGCACTTAAAATGGCATTGTTCTTTTTCTTTTTAGTTTTGTGCGATATCCACATATACAACTTGTCAGTATATATATTTCCGTTCATGATATCTAAGCCTAGGGTCATAGTCAGTTTGATTATGAGTAAAATACTTGTGCCCAGTCAATCGCGAAATACATATATTCTTCATGATAAGTTGTGATCACTCCCCCCCCCCCCCCCATTAAAGTCAATAACTGGAAAAACAAGACCCATTGTTTTCTAACAAAAGAGTTATTCTAACTTCAGTTTACCTATCAGGTGAATTTATATAAAGCAGTTATGTGCTTGTCAGATCTGTATAGATGTTATATACATAAATGTAAAGCTTATTCAGATTAACGCAATTTTTTCTGAGGTAGCTTAAAAAATTAAAAGCGTTCTGTTTGGGAAGGTCATGTTTGTTTCCCGCTTACCTTATAGTAACAAAACTAAAGTTGAGCAGTGTCAAAATAAGGACTACGCTTACGCAATAACCTGGTAAATATACTGGTACCGTGTGTTTTATTGATTCTCACAATTTTACTTCCCGCTCAGCTGGCTTTGTAACTCTACGCTGCTTCTCCTGTCTGCCATATGAATAGATATTGTTAGGTTTAAGTTTTGTTTGATTTTCACTCCTGCATCATATAACGCTTATAACCATGGGTTCCAACTATCTAACAAATGGTGGTTTGTATATTTGCGGCAAATTTAGAAGTCATGAGACGTGTTAACATAAGGCTACTTGGCATCTACATAGTGAGAGCATAGAAGAGGTAGAAAGTTCAAAGTCAAAACCCTCAATATCTTCGGCACTCATGAATGCAATTACTACACATAAATGCAGAAAATTGCCATAAAATGTAGTCGGAGATGAGAGTCGCTTTAGTGTGAAAATGAGTGTTATTTTATTAAAACACCTATCTTCATAAAAAGGTTGTCGTTATAATGGAGACTTCTTTAAGGCCATGACAAGCAAGTCCTCATCCAGCTGGGTCATAGTAATATATAAAATAGCATACTACAGTACCTGGTATAAATAAGCAGACTAAAGAATGCAGTCTGCATGAAGCATGCCGCATATTTCTCCAAGTCTTCAAGGTTCATCTTTCGTCTTTTGAAATTTGCATGCAGACCAAAAAAAAATGTAAAAAATTATTAAATATACATTAGGATAAGCTTATTATGGTCTAGCAGATGAGGTAGCCTACATGGTTTCTTGTTCCTTTTTTTTATATAATGCTCTATTGATATCTTCCATAAGCATTAACCCGTTTATTATGAAAAACATTTGACAATATTACAGTAGGTCATTTCAGAGCCCAGATTGTAAAGTGGAAATATTATAACGTGAGACCATGTCCATGACGGTATGAAAAAGTTTTCATTTATTCATGACCTCATTTTAACAGTCTGAACAACATTATAACCAAAAATAAGAAAGACTAAAATAGGGACTAAAGAAAAATAAAACAGAAGTTATAAAAATTTTACTTTACAATACCATACAAATTACATAAAAAATGATGCCCCAGCAGTGTACAGGATTACTGTAAAAATCTCCAACTTTCTTGTGTACTTTTATAATATTAATTTTACATATTTTGGCCTGTACAGTATAAAAAAATTGATACAGTAGCTAACAGGGTTGGCCTGGCTCACCGGAGTACCAGAGGATCTCGTAACACAATAATGAGACCCAAAGGTTAGTAGAAGACAACTTAATTTGGAGTGGTCTTTGGAGCCAATCACTTACCACCAGGATATATTTCTTAAGTGTTGAGTCACAAATAACTTATTAAACCTTATTGATTAAAGGTCCTGCTTGTTCAATGATAACAACAATGTCATTAAAAGAAGGAGTGCACGTTCTGTATAGTTGGAGGTTGGGCACCCAGTATTATTTTCTATGGTGGATTCAAGAAACCCATGTCTGGCTCTGATAGTATTTTCAAATATTTTGTACTGTAAAGATAATACACATTTTATGAAAAACATACCAGTACAGTGCTTTCTTTCTTATGGGCTATTTTTTGTTTTATTTTTGGTTGTTGACAAAAATGGATTTTCTTTATGTAGACTTTTAAGAAGATATACATTTACAACTCAGTATATCCAAATTATACCACAGTCTTCGTTCCTAGAAAACCCGGGCATGATGATACTTGGTTTAGATAATGTCACCTAGATAGGAAAACTCTCCTATTGCATAAATATAAATAGTTTTGAGTGCAGCTCTGGAGGCAGCATTGACAGCAGCAATCATAAGCTGTACAGTCCTTTTTCTATAGGTATCTCTCTGTTTTGGCAGGTGGGCCCCAGTAGAATAAGATTGAAAAGGTGTGTGTGTGTGTGTGTGTGTGTTCGTTCGTTCGTTCGTTCGTTCGTTCGTTCGTTCGTTCGTTCGTTCGTTCGTTCGTTCGTTCAGCTCTCCTCATTGGTATACAATTAATAAGGAATAGTTTCATTCCTGCTAGCATGGGACAAATTGTTTAAACCAGGCACAGCTAAGCAAATTTATTGTCCATGTGAATAACATTAATTATTTTTTGCATCAAGCAAGGCACACTCTGTTAATCCAATTTATTTCATATTCTGTTTGCCTACTTCTTATTTTATCAACCCCTGCTGAAATTTGCTTTCACTCCATTATTATCACACTGATCGCTGCCTCTCTGCTATAAGTCTGTGTCTACCTCTTAATTAAAATAATAACATAATGTACAAACTCTTTGCAGCATCACACAGGACTGAGCATAGTGTAATTTCATCCCGGTGAGGAGAGGATCCAAAGCAATGTGTGTCAGACTTTGGCAAATTAACAAAATTTGTTCCAAACTGAAGGGATTATTCAGGGCCAGATTATTATTGAAGCTATGGAAGCGCCAACTCCTGGCCCAACTCTCCAACTCCTACAACGGTTTTTAAAAAATCAAACTGTTTGAAAATGTTTTACGTGATGAAAAAGGTGGCAAGGAAGATTCGTAAATATGGCATTCATGCTGAACCAGTAGGTCGCAACCAGTTTATTTTTATTGTTACAATGCATTTAAAATGGAAAATTAATCAACTTTGCAAATAGTCTTAATAAAAAAAATCTCCTATGGTTTTGTGTCTAGAGTTTCTATAGACTTATGTGTCTCCATGCTGTCAGACTACAAACAAACTTTGCGTAGTCTGATCCTGCAGTCATGCTCCCTTTCATATGATCTCCTACTTCTTACTAACATGCTTTTGATAGGTTAGCAAGAAGCAGGTGACAGATTGGGGACTATAGTAAAGTTGCTTCATTTTGTTTTGTAGATGCATTGAAACTATAAAGAATATTTTGTTAGATTTGGAAAGAACCTGTTGCACTATGGGTCTTGTATCCACACACCTCTAGGATTTAGCTGACTTGAGTGTGGGTTTGTTCACCCTTTATTAAAAGGTAACATAATAATTCTTTTGAAAACAGATTGTGGGAAGGTGGGAAAGTTATTTAACATTATTTAAGAAATTCCAGAAATAATATATTTAACCTATAGGTTTTGTTAGTATTGATTTACTCATCATCAGTTTCAATGTTATTTGTAGCAGTCAGGTGTGCGAATACAAAAAGTAAAAACACAGTGGATTTTTATAAGACTGTGTATCAAAGCATTCCACAAAGTACAGGGTCTACTGTGCCACCATAGCTGAGCCACTTTAACAAACACATTTTAAAGGTCTCTTGAAAAAAAGTAAAATTACATTCGCTACGACAAACATTGATTTTAAAACGCCTGTGTATACAACATGGAAAAGAGGAGATAACGGACAGACAGTGCTCTTCAAATATGTTGGTTTATTCTTTCAAGAGTATTCCAAATCTTTTTTTGTTTGTATAGTGTTGCCCTTGACAATGGGACTCTAGTTATGACAAAAGTCATGTTTGTGGAGTTTCTAAAAGTAAACATTTCTTCACCCAGTGAACATAAAATGATCATCAAAGCTTTGTAAAACAATTATAGCATTAAGACACACCTTTGAGTTTGTGGTATTTTAACCTTATATATTTAGTGAATAAAATTAACCTCACAAATAGCAAATTTCACAAAGTTAAACCGGGTTGGGTGTTTTGCTATATAGACCTATGACAAATATGTACAATGGCATTCTTTCCGGTAAGGCTAAGAATACAGAATTTGTAGATCCACAGATATAAGATATGTTTCTACTTTGGAATAGAGGTAAAAAATTATGGCACACTGTACAAGGATACATGAATATATGCTCAATGTTTTTACATTAAGCTAATAAAAAATTTCAAAGCACATTAAAGAGGACCTGTCAGCTGTCCTGACATTTCTGTTTTAGTGAATACTTTCATTTCCCAAATCACAATTCAGGACCATCTTTTCCTAGAATTCTGCGTTGTCTCATTCCAGTTATTCCTCCTAGAAATGTATAAATAAATATACAACTAGGTGTTAACATTCCCCTTGTCAGAGGGGTGTGTCCCTACACAGTCTGAGAATGTGAGCACTGATTGGACATTGTCTGATTGTGTAGGAACACACCCCAACTGGTAACACCAAGATGTCAAGTTATTCATACATTTGCAGGAGTAATAATAGGGGATTGGTACAATGCAGAGATGCTCCACAATTGTTATTTAATACAATTATTTTCAAAAACAGACATATCAGGGGAGCAGACAGAAAAAAATTAGGTGAGTGATTATGACAAGTAGACGCCAACCAATCATAACTGATCTTCTAACCACAGAGCAATATCTATACTCCAATTGTTAGAGATCTGAGAACCTTCCCACTAGTCATTCAAATAGTGAAGTGTCTTATGATTGCCATCAGGCATTATAATTTGTCATGAGAAGTGGTTATTGTGGTTTTTAGGATTATCCTTTTTTTTTTTTTTAACCTGTGGACTAAATTAAATTGTCTGAATGACATTCAATTATATATTTTGCACAGCAAGTTTAACAAACAGTTCACCCAATAAGCTTTATTCTTGATTGGTAATGTGTTAAGATTCATGGGTACACAACATACTGTATGGTAGAGCATTCCATTTCTATGTCAGGATATTTATCTTAAAGAGGCTCTGTCACCAGATTTTGCAACCCCTATCTGCTATTGCAGCAGATCGGCGCTGCAATGTAGATTACAGTAACGTTTTTATTTTTAAAAAACGAGCATTTTTGGCCAAGTTATGACCATTTTTGTATTTATGCAAATGAGGCTTGCAAAAGTACAACTGGGCGTGTTGAAAAGTAAAAGTACAACTGGGCGTGTATTATGTGCGTACATCGGGGCGTGTTTACTACTTTTACTAGCTGGGCTTTCTGACGAGAAGTATCATCCACTTCTCTTCAGAACGCCCAGCTTCTGGCAGTGCAGACACACAGCGTGTTCTCGAGAGATCACGCTGTGACGTCACTCACTTCCTGCCCCAGGTCCTGCATCGTGTCAGACGAGCGAGGACACATCGGCACCAGAGGCTACAGATGATTCTGCAGCAGCATCGGCGTTTGCAGGTAAATCGATGTAGCTACTTACCTGCAAACGCTGATGCTGCTGCAGAATCAACTGTAGCCTCTGGTGCCGATGTGGCCGACACGATGCAGGACCTGTGAGTGACGTCACAGATCTGCACTGCCAGAAGCTGGGCGTTCTGAAGAGAAGTGGATGATACTTCTCGTCAGAAAGCCCAGCTAGTAATAGTATTAAAAACGCCCCGATGTACGCACATAATACACGCCCAGTTGTACTTTTACTTTTCAACACGCCCAGTTGTACTTTTGCAAGCCTCATTTGCATAAATACAAAAATGGCCATAACTTGGCCAAAAATGCTCGTTTTTTAAAAATAAAAATGTTACTGTAATCTACATTGCAGCGCCTATCTGCTGCAAAAGCAGATAGGGGTTGCAAAATCTGGTGACAGAGCCTCTTTAAGTAAAATTATTTTAATTTCTCTCTTAGTGCATACGTTTTCATTAAATTTTAATTCGATATATAAACATGTCTAAAGTTTTTGCCTGAATGAGTCTATGGATGCATGTAAGACACATATGAAGCTCAAAACCACAATTATTAGAGGAGTCGGATACTTTGTTTTGCTAGCCACCTGTCTAAATATCGTATGCCAATTCTAGCCAGTCCACAAATTTGCATAACTCAAACATTTAATATTATAATAACTCTTGCCCAGAACATAAAAAATAACTAAACCTTCAAACTTATGACATGTCATAATGACATGTCAGAAGTTTTGATTGGTTGGGGTCCGAGCACTGAGACCCCCACCAATCGCTAAAACGAAGTGGCAGAAGTGTTCGTGTGAGCGCTCATCCGCTTAGATTCTGTTTGGCTTTTTCCGGAAATCAATGTATCGGAGTACGTGCTCAATAGAAAGTCTATAAGTCCGTACTCCGATACATCGGCTTTCCGGAAAAAGCCGAACAGAAACTAAGCGGCTCAGCGCTCACACAAGCACTTCTGCTGCTTCGTTTTAGCGATTGTTGGGGGTTTCAGTGCTCTTTCCCCCGCCAATCAAAACTTCTGACATGTCAGAAGTTTGTTGAACGTATAGTTACTCTTTAAGGAAAGTTCTTCCTGATTATTCCATGTATATTGAATATTACACATGGAGAAGTATGTGGCTAGCATGCGAGATATTTTCCTCACAAACAGACATTTCTTTGCACGTAATAGTCAATGGTGGATTATAATATGTGCGGTTCGGGCGGCGATGGTTGGAGACTGTCAGTATGTGGGGACACAGCCTTTTGACAAGGGGAGTAGTAACACCCATTTGTTAATGTCTGGACAAAAAGGAAGTGTTAACAATAGTTACAGGGCGGCGGTGGAGAAGGGGGGCCCAACTATGGGTAACAGCCCAGGGCCTATGGTCTACTTAATCCGCCACTGGTAATAGTGAATATAAATGTATGCATTTATTAATACATTCATGACCAATGTTATCCACACTCAAATCTCCTAACGGAAAATACCTCTCAAGGCTGCTCTCTATAAAAGGAATTTAGTCAACCTTGCTCTCTGTATGAGCTGTCAGCCCAGCAAGCTGAACTCAAACATACAGTTCACAGAATGTCATCCTAGTCATAGAGATGCTGTGTGGGTCAGGTCTTGAGGGACCCTGTATAATTGAGTGTATTTTGTAGCCTTTGGCATCTTTCAGGATATTCTACTGTTGTTGCTTTACATACTGAAGCTGTAAGTAATAATCATGGGTGTATTTTGTTCAAACTAAATCTCTTATATTTAATCTATTTTTCTATCTCTGCATGAAATCAGATATATTTTATAAACCCATCTCCCTCGAAAAAAGCTCGAAGCAACAAATGTTCTATGACAATATTAAGTAAGACCGCTGCAAGGCTCACTAATACTACGGGACCACTGCTAGCGTAAAGACATTCTGTCTAATGTTTTTTCCAATATTTAAAGTAAAGTAGCTAGTTTTCTTGAGATTGAAAACATTTTCCTGAGTTAATGGGCAAAGTGATTTAAGTTAAAGGGGTAGTCTCATCTTGGTAGTCTCATTTCCGCAACCCCTTTTTTAAATGAAGTCAGCATGGCTTCGAAAACCCCCAGCAATCATGTTGGCAATTCAAATTAATAGCTGTCCATGTATTATGTATGGATAGACCAGGTCAGCCAGAGCGAGAGCCACTCAATTTTAGGGGCTCTGCACTTTAGCTCATAGAGGTGGGATCCAACGTCCATATGCCCTAGTGGGGCATATGTAAAGGGGTTACTTAATAAGACAACACTTTCCAGCAGCATATAATATAGTAGTACAATGCAAAATTATAAATATACTGTATAAAGAACAGCAACACATATGGCTCGAAAAAAATGTCCCAGAAACGTATTATCACATGTGCATAGAGGGGTGTAGGGCTTCTACTAACTTTTTAGTCTGGCCCTTTGGATAAGTGACCGTGAAGTGTAAATTACTCTGATTGGTTGTAAATCTCAAACCCAGTGGCTGAATTCTACCTTCTCTAAAGATAAGTGAATCTTTCAAATTTCCATTTTCTATTGATTTTTAAAAATGAAAGTCTCTTTGATTCACTGTACTGTAAATCTTGATTCTAATATCGCTAACTGCATGCCTTATTGCCAGTTTAGAATACAGTAGCAACAGGGCCAATAAGTATGAATTTGAACCCCTTAAAATATATATCTGGTTTGGAAAACCCACTTTTAAATCCTTTTTTAGTGAATTCTGAGCTACTGTAATAGAGGGTGGATCCTGCTCAAAGAGCAGAAAGTGGCTACAATAAGTGTCTCTCATGCTGGAGGACCCAACATGTACATCCATCCCAATGTATACTATGTAAAGCTTTATTTCTCCTGCGGAAAAGGGGAGGCACAGAGAGGAATATGAGCACTTGCTGCCAAGTTCACTGATAGATTTTAGCTGATCATTTGGGTCCCAGAAGTAGGACACCCTGTAATCAATCAGGGAACCCTTCTAACAATGAGGGATTGTCAAAAGTGGACAACCCCTTTAATAGCCGTCAATATGCTTTTTACACTTTTGCCATTTGTGTGTTCCACTTTGATCGGGTCATCGGGCTTCCTGTAATTGTAAATGTGTATTGGGAAATGCCCATACAGTCAGCTCTGGAGAACTAGAAAGAAACCCAGGAACATTTTTACACACACTAGGGCCCTAGCAACAGCCTGTGTCATAATGACACATAGGATAATTATTAGCAAACAGAAGTACCGTATTTTTCGGACTATAAGACGCAGTTTTTAGCAAGAATAAGCAGCATCGAGCCACCTGACTGCTCCTTACTTAACCCTTCCCGACCCGTGATGTGTTGGCACATCATGGAGCGGGGAGGAGATGATGTATGAAGCGGGCTTATGCGCTGAGCCCGCTCCATACACTGCAGGTGTCAACTTCTGACACGCTGCTATAACGGCCAGGAACATCGATGGCGCTTTTCCTGGCTGGTTAACTATTTAAATGCCGTGGTCAATAGCGACCACAGCATTTATAGTAGTTTTCCCATGAAGTACATTTATGACATATCCACAGGATGTGTCATAATATGCGGGTCCCACCTCTGGGACCCATATCTATTTCCAGAACGGGTCCCCCTAAACCCCGTTCTATCTTACCCGGCTCTGCTGTCTTCCGGCCACTTTCTAGTTACATGGTTCCATAACTCCCATAGAACGGAATAGTAGTTACGGAAACAGTGTAGCAAGCTACGCTGCTTCTGTAACTGCCATTCACTACTATGGGAGTTATGGAAACAGCGTAGCTCAGCGAGTTACGCTGTTTCTGTAACTCATCTGTGTATTGTACCAGCGATCTAATGATTGCTGGTTCCAGTCCCGTAGGGGAACTAATAAAATGTGTAAAAAAAAAAAAAAAGTTACATTAATTTTCAGGAGTGTAATTTTTTTTTTAAATTTAAAAAAAAATAACTTTTAGCATTTTTCCTCAGGCACAATGTGAAAATAAAAAAACAATAAAAAAAATTGGTATTGCTGCGTCCGTAAACGTCCGAAACTATTACAATATAGCATTATTTGACTAAAAAAGAAAAAATAAAATAAATTTAAAACCGCTCTAAAAAGAATGAAATAAAAAGTGATAAAAAAATATCGTATGGACCAAAAAAATGGTGCTAATAAAAACTACAGCTCGTCCGGCAAAAAATAAGCCCTCACACCGCTCAAACGATGGAAAGATATAAGTTATGGCTCCCAGAATGTGGTGAAATTATTTTTTTTAACCAATAGTTTTTTCTTTGTAAAAGAAGTAAAATATAATTTTTTTTCCTATTTTCTGTTGTCTAAAACCTGGGTGCCACTTATAATCAGGTGCGTCTTATAGTCCGAAAAATACAGTATGCTAATACATCAGAAATTTCTCAATGAGATTAAAAAAATGTAAGAAAGGGGGGCGTGGCCGCAAGCGCATGGAGTAGGACGTGTGTTGTTCCAGCTCCCTAGCTCCTAGGCTATAACCGGCTAACATCGGCTCTCACAGGGCTCATCCGTGATTTTAAATAACAGCACCGTTAACCGGACACCGTAAGGTTACTTACCTTGTCAAGATGGGAAGGATTCGCAAGAAACCGGCCGCTGCAAAGATGACAGAGTTCTTCCCGGCGGCGAGGTCCCAAAATGGCGCCGGATCGCCGTCTTCAGAGAGGTCAGAGGAGCATGTAGCTGACCGCAGATCTTCTGGGGCTGCTAGAGGCGCAGGCCTCGCAGTCTCCTCACCCCGCTTTCCTCGATCTTCGGACCCTGCATTGCTGCATACCGGGCCTCAAGCTGGACTGTTCTCCTCCAGGCCGCCATCTTCCCCAACAGTGAGTACTGATAAATCTCCTTCAGACCATGTGCTAAACATGGCGTCTGAGATGTTACACAGCACAGGGGCTGATAAACCAGTGACTGAATCTGCACTTAAACTCATGCTGCACGATTTTCATGCTTCTATACAGCAGTCCATTCAGCATGCATTCCACGATTTACAAAAAGATTTCATGGCCTTGGGGGATAGAACCTCTCACATTGAAACTAAGTTATCAGAATACTCTGTGGCCCATAATGATTTGGTGGACTCTAATATCTGTTTGGAAGAACAAGTGGAAGCATTGTCGTGTAAAATTGCAGATTTGGAGGACAGGTCACGTCGAAATAATGTGCGCTTTAGGGGTATTCCTGAAGATACAACAAATGCTCAACTGATGGAATATCTAATGGATCTATTTGTGGCCCTGTTGCCGGAGACGCCGCAGGGAGATTTGCTGGTGGACAGGGCGCATCGTATCCCTAAACCTAAATCCCTGCCGGCATCGACACCAAGAGATGTGATTGCCCGGATACACTTTTACCATTTCAAAGATAAGCTTCTCCTGGCAGCGAGAAACGCAACCTCTCTACCTGAGAGATTTAAGAATATACAGCTATTTGCTGATCTTTCAGCAGCTACACTACTTCGCAGGAAAGAATTTGGCCCCACAACACGTGTCTTACGGGACTGCCAGATACCCTATAAATGGGGGTTTCCTGTTAAATTGGTTATCTCATACAAAGATTCAAGGCATGTTGCGGACACTCCGGCTAAAGCCGCGGCACTCATCACCAAGTGGAATTTAGAATCTGGGGGACTACCAAAAGGGGGATCTTCTCCACGGCTCCGAGCTGTCAACCCAGCTACAAAGTTTCACCGCCTTGAGGAGGAATGGCGGGAAGTGCGCCATCGTCGGTCTTCTTTATCTTAACCTCCAGTGGGGGTTCCCATTTAAATCCTCTGTTATTGCTTACACTGCTGGAATGCATTGTTCATGTATAAGTAGCCTCTGTGGAGGCAGTTATTCTATGCCAGTATTGGATGAGTTTTAAACTTAATGCTTTTTGTTTTGAGGGGATGAGCTCGTTGATATGGCCTAGGGTAGGGTCATGTCTGCTAATGTTGATGCAGATTTCCCTCCCTTCTGGGGCTGTACTATCTGCTTGTCAGATAGGACCTGGATTGCTATGTTTAGTTGTTTGTTTAAGGATCCGCGGGTTGGATCCGGTGGTTCAGTTACTCATACTCACACTCACAGGTCATAAGATACTAGATCTCATAGCTAGTTTGAAATTACAGAGGGGGTTGTTACACCGTGTGAAAGGGGCCTTTACGCAAGTACACTTTAACCGTCAATATGGTACTTAAATTTTCCTCCCTGAACACGAAAGGGTTAAATAGCCCCTTCAAACGCTCCATGCTATGGGCTGAAGCTAAGAAATTGCAGGCATCGGTGTTATGTGTACAAGAGACACACTTAAATCAGGCAGACACATTTCGTTTAAAACACAAGCATTTTCCCCACATATGTACAGCCCCGGCAGTTGCAAAGAAAAGAGGTGTGGCTATTATAATTAATCAAGCAGTTGCATTTGTACAGGATCATATCCATATTGATCCTGGAGGTCGGTTTATCATTCTAGTGTGCCATTTGAATAATGTACAGTATACTATAGTCAATGTATATGCGCCAAACACTCATCAGATCCGATTCCTTAATAGACTTTTTAGAAAGATTCATCAGATTCAAAAAGGGCATCTTATAATAGTAGGAGACTACAATAAAGTTATGTGGCCGTCTTTAGACACTACAACACTGGGAGCGGTGCATTCTCCCTCGGAATTATTCAAAGCTATGTCAGAGGAGGGTCTGGTGGATGTTTGGCGCTTGCAACATTTAAATGAGAAGGATTTCACATTCTTTTCACACCCTCATGGCACATATTCGAGAATCGATATGGTATTTGTGGATAGGTATTTGTTTGACAAGGTCTCTTCCTCTCAAATTGGACCCATTACGTGGTCTGATCACGCCCCTATTTCGATTTCAATCTCTGAAAAGTTTAATAAACCCCCTACATTCCCCTGGCGGATTAATCACTTTATCTTAAATTCCCCTAAATACCAAGACGCTCATGTAACTAACCTAGAAGAGTTTTTTCAATTTAATGTATCCTCGGAGGTATCTCCCACAATGGTTTGGTGTGCCCACAAAGCCTATATGAGAGGGCACTTCCTTAGTTTAGCAGCTAGGGACAAAAAGATTAGGGAAGCTAAAAGAATCCAATTAATAGAAGATATTATCCGACTTACGCAGGTAAATAAAGGGACATTTGATACAGGAAGAGCCCGAGAGATTGGACATCTTCATACACAATTGCACCAATTAGACCTATACAAATACGATAAAGCTTTAAGACGACTGAAAGTCAAGTATTACAGACGTGTAGGGCACAATTAACACAAGTAAATAGAAAAAATGTAACAATTTTTATTGAGAAAATACAACATTAAAAGATGGGTCATGCTGAGCAAAAGCACAGAGACGTCTGACACTTGCAGAGAACGTACAAACACAAGGGGATGCCTGACAGTGTAAGGAATGTATATCCTTGTTCTGGGTGCAAATAGCCTGATCACATTGATAATTATATTATGCGTTATGTGTGGAAGGAGTAAAGATATATACCCAGCACATTGGTTATCAACAAAGAAATGAACAATGATTATCAGCAAAGAAACGGACAACTGTGGTCCAGAAATGACACTGATGTGCTGGCAATGCAAAATACAGGCAAGTTAGATGTAACAAAACCAGAGTAAGGAAGTATGTAACGTACCCATTGTGGTCCTCTGCTAGGAGAGAACGTCAGTCCCGACGCGCGTTTCGGCGAAATGCCTTCGTCCGGGGGTGTGAACATGTATTTTGCATTGCCAGCACATCAGTGTCATTTCTGGACCACAGTTGTCCGTTTCTTTGCTGATAATCATTGTTCATTTCTTTGTTGATAACCAATGTGCTGGGTATATATCTTTACTCCTTCCACACATAACGCATAATATAATTATCAATGTGATCAGGCTATTTGCACCCAGAACAAGGATATACATTCCTTACACTGTCAGGCATCCCCTTGTGTTTGTACGTTCTCTGCAAGTGTCAGACGTCTCTGTGCTTTTGCTCAGCATGACCCATCTTTTAATGTTGTATTTTCTCAATAAAAATTGTTACATTTTTTCTATTTACTTGTGTTAATTGTGCCCTACACGTCTTTAGGTTTATACTAGTTACTTAGGGCAACACACCAAGAGTCACTTGGTTTCATCGAGGTCTAGCCTTTATATATAGGCTGCTATATAGCATATATTAATATGTATATTATTTAGACCTTTTTCCTGCATGTACCTATTGGTTTATGTCAAGTATTACAGGCACAGTAATAGGGCGGGAACTCTTTTAGCGCAACAACTAAAACGTCAAGACTGTAAATCTAGAATTCCCTTCCTTTACAACCAACAAAACGAGATTTTATTTAATCCACAAGATATTGCGAACTCTATCGCACAATACTACTCCTCTCTCTATAATTTAAAACAGGATCCAGGGGTTCCCCAACCTTCCCCGTTGGGCATTACAGGATTTTTAGACTCTGTAGCGCTACCGTGTGTCACGCCAGAACAGCTGGAAACCTTATCCCAACCTTTCCAACTGACAGAAATTGGAGATGCTATAAGCTCCCTGAAGTCCCAAAAATCTCCAGGGCCTGATGGGCTTACTAATGACTATTTTAAAAAATTCCGAGCTATTCTAGGCCCCCAGCTTTTATCTTTATTCACGCATATTCACACAACGGGTCAAATGCCTCCAGAAATGCTCCGAGCTACAATTATAACATTACCTAAACCGGGCAAGACTGCGGACAGGCCGCAGAACTTTCGTCCCATTAGCCTACTTAATACAGATTTAAAGTTATACTCCAAAATTTTAGCCACGAGATTAGCTTTGATACTTCCTCAATTGATACATCAAGACCAGGTCGGATTTATTAGACAGAGATCTTCGGTAGATGGGACGAGAAGGTTTATAGACCTCATCGACTGGGTGGGGAGAAGTCGGACGCCTTCTCTGCTTTTATCTTTGGATGCGGAGAAGGCGTTTGATCGGGTGCACTGGGGTTACCTGGAGGCTGTTCTTACCAAATTTGGCATAGTGGGGAAAGCTCGAGACATCATTATGGCTCTATACACTCATCCTTCCGCTACGGTGTTGGCCTCGGGGTATCAATCTTCCCCATTTCTTATCACTAATGGCACACGTCAGGGGTGTCCGCTTTCCCCGCTGATTTTTACTCTGGTGATGGAGCCTTTGGCGGAGGTCATAAGATCAAACACAGAAATCAGAGGGGTAAAAGCAGGGCGAACAGAACACAAAATAGGTCTATTCGCTGATGATGTTCTTATGATTCTGACAGACCCCTGCACCTCCCTTCCACACATTATGAATAGTCTAAGCACGTTCAGTGCTGTCTCTTATTACAAACTAAATGAAAATAAGTCCCAAATTATGAACATGGGCTTATCAGATTTGGTGGTTCAGAATTTGCAATCTTTGTACTCCTTTCAATGGTCAACTCGAGGGCTGAATTATTTAGGGATTAAATTATGTTTCCCAGCCTCTCAGATGTATGCTCTTAACTACCCCCCGCTACTGAGCCAGTTATCCAGTGAGCTAGAGGAATTCCTTAAATTTGAGGTTTCGTGGGTAGGGCGTATTGCAGCACTGAAAATGATGATTTTACCTAAAATTCTCTACCTGTTTAGGAACTTGCCCATCTGGATCCCTACCTCATATTTACATAAATTACAAAATTTACTGGTGAAATATGTATGGAAAAAACAAAGGGCCAGAGTCGCGGCTCAGGTTCTTTACCTACCAGTCGCTCAAGGCGGTTTAGGCTTCCCTCATATTACAGCGTACTATCACGCCTGCATTTTAGATCAGGTTAGACAATGGATGCACCCTACACAGTCCTTGCATTGGGTTCTCATAGAAAAAGAATGGGAAAATGTTAGCTCCTTGGATTCATACCTATGGGCTATGGCACTTAAACAGTCCACTCCCACCCCATCTATGTTAACTACCAAGGCTGCTTTTGCTTCATGGAAAATGATGGTAGTAAAAAGAGGCCTAATTCCACTAAGAGTAGCAGAGTTATCCATTAAGAATCTCTCATACTTGTTACCTGATATGAACCTGTCAATGTGGGAGTTGGAGGGCATTGAGAGGGTGGGAGATGTGTGGAGTGAAGGTCTTCTTCTTACCTTTGCGGAGCTATCTACTAAGTATCATTTGCCAATTACAGAATTTTACAAATACGTTAGAGTTCGTCACTTTTTGTTGGGAATGAGTGATACTCCTTCTCCCCTTAAAACACCCTACGAAATATACTTTCACCAGCCGGATAGAAGAGCAAAAGGGGTGTCCAAAGCCTATCAGGCCATTTTGGAAGTGTTGAACAAATCTAACCTTCTATTTGTTGATAAATGGGAAACGGATCTTGCATTGCCCACGGGTAGTGTAGACTGGGAAGCTACTTTCTCCCTGGCCTCTCAACTATCCAACTCCACTCACCATTTAGAAGCCTCTAGGAAGGTATTATACAGGTGGTATTTGACACCTCACCGCCTATCTCTCATTTACCCCAACTCCTCTAATATGTGCTGGAGGTGTTGTAAGGAAATTGGTACTCTTAAGCATATTTTTTGGTTTTGTTCAGCTCTTAGGACGTTTTGGAAGAAAATAGATAAACTATTAACCAATGTCCTACATTTTCCGCTAGAATGTACTCCGGAGTTGGCATTACTTAATGTGGGATTAGGCGACTTTCATACACATGATAAGACCGTAATCTTTCATGTACTGTGCTCAGCAAGAATACTAATTGCTAGGTATTGGAAGAAGACCTCCACTCCTACGATGAGGGAGGTGATTCAATGTGTCAATTTAAATTGTATTATGGAACGTTCGATTTATCAGCAGAGAACCCTAGGGACCCAGTGTCTTCATTGGGATAAATGGACTGATTCTCGTTACTTTGTTGATGCTCTTCACACATAAAACATTTCTCCTTACAAATGTATGATCCTGTGAGTAAGGTTTAGTGTTATTTTTTGGTTCTGTTTTTAGTTAATTCTGTTTAGTTTGACCTAGATGGTTTCTGTTTTCCTTTTTTTTTATTTTTATTTATGTATTATTTTATTTAGTATCAAAATCCGAGTAAAACAAATATATTACTAAAGGAGTACATATGTTCTTAGTCCTTTATATATCATTGAATGTTCATGTTACAACTTTATATGGGCCTAAGATGTATATTTAAGTATGCTTTGAACATCCTTGACTTTTATAAGTATGATCTTCATATATGACTGTCAGCGGGGGATGTCCCGACATACTCTGGTAAAGTGGAATGTATGTACATCAGATGTTTTCTTATTTTCTCAATAAAAAACTTTTGTTTCAAAAAAAAATGTAAGAAAATATTTTTTTTCAAATTGTCTGCAAGAAAAAAAAATACAATAGCCGCAATTATTTCGTAAAAAATAAATTTCTTATACATAGGCTACATAAAATAAGAGGTGTGCACATATTTGGTATCCTTACGAAGTTACGACCAAAATATCCTGAAGAATTTGTTTAAAAGTTACTTAGTGTGACCCATGAACGGTATAAAAATGTAAGAAACAAAAAAAAATGCCAAATTCTGTATCTGCCATGCAAAAAAAACTATTAATTATACTCTTGGAAGAACTGTCAAAGGCATCCTAATCAGCCAACCAGAACCCTACAGTGTGACACTACAGCCAGGACTAAGGACGCTAGAGCCGTCCGAAACGCGTAGGCCCAACTTCGGGACCCACATTCCCTTATTCTTGTGCACACCAGGACTCCACATTATTGGACCTTTTAATCAAGACCATTAAACTTGGAAACAATTTCCATTTTAATTTAACCGCAGCGCTGGATTCAACTCCCTTGTTACCCCAGAACCCTACTCTGTACTGATGAAGAGCAACAACTCCGAAACAGTGCTGTCTACAGACGGGCGTCTCTGGTTTGGCTACTAACTCAAGTCATGTTTCAAGGATATATAAAGGGTCAGACATTGACTTATAGCGTAAGTGTAATTATTATTTTATATATACCCATGTGAGGGATATTACATTGTTGTGTTATGAATATTTATGGCCCAGTTTGTTTTGTCCAGGCAATATCCACTATCAATTATGTATCAGTCAAAGGTTTAATACATTACTGGACATTTGAAACCGTGAATACCTGTGTCACGGCGCGGGGTGTGAACCCACTGGGCCGTAACGCGTAGCGGGGTAGCAGCTGGCCAACAAGGTACAAAACAATGTCTATAGTTCTGAACGGGTACCTGAGGCAATGTAGACAGTGGCAGGAGCACGACTTGACTTTCACAGCAGGTGACGCCGCGGATGCAGCGGGAATACACGACTTGACTTTCACAGCAGGTAACGATAGCACGGGATACAGGGTACAGGCAGCAGGAACGGGTAACACTGGGAACTGGAAGACACTGCGAGACCTTTAGCAAGACAAACTAGGGTATACAACAACGCTCAAGCAAGGAACCAGTGGGCAGGGACCCTTATTATAGCCCAGCAGCCATTTGGGCTGATAATTGATCTTAGATAGCTGGACGCGTACTGGCCTTTTAAGGCAGTGCACGGGCGGGCGCGCGCGCTCTGCAGGACACAGTCCGAGGACCCGGAAGAGAGTGCCGGCATCTCCATGGAGGGAGTGAACGCCGAGAAGAGGAATGTCCATGGCCGGGATCGTCAAGGGGTAAGTCAGAACGACAACCCCCGGCCATGGACGTAACAACCTGTCAGAAGAGATATTAGTCCATTCCAGCACAACCCTGATTTTTAGTGACATGCCTCACAGTACCAGTAGTAGGCTTCTACCAAGGATGTTCTTCAGTATATATGTGTTACCAAAACCCAAGATGAGGTAAGGAAGATCTTTATTCAAGGGGTTGAACTATATAAAATGGCTATAACATATTTTCTTGTGCTTTATTATGGACTGGCAGTGTGTTACAGACTGTTATCACACAAGTAGGTTTGTCAAGCTTTTTAGGGGGAGTTCACACATCGTATTTTTGTGAGATTTTTGACGCGGAAACCGCGCCGCAAAACGCGGCAAAAAACAGCCGAAAATGCCTCCCATTGATATTAATGGGAGGCGGAGGCGTTTTTTTCCCGCGAGCGGAAAAACCGGCTCGTGGCAAAAAGAAGGGACATGCCCTATCTTCGGGCGTTTACGCCTCTGACCTCCCATCGACATCAATGGGAGGCAGAGAAAGCGTATTTTGCAGCGTTTTATGCCCGCGGCGCTCAATCCAAATGGAATTTTGAGGCATATTTTCCTCCTGCAAAAAAACTCAGTGTGAACTCAGCCTTAAGCAGCTCTGTTATGATTTTGATGCATTTGTATCATAAAACAAAAAAACAAAACAATTTTCCTGTAAATTTTACAAACAGCATAAACTTAGGCCAATAGCTTTTAAAATGTGGGTGGTCACACCCGGAGATGAGCTTAGCAACATTTTGCCTAGTTACTCTTTATTAGGCTAAAATCACACACAGCGTTCTGCTGTGTTTTTTTTCGCAGCATTTTCAACTGTATTTTCGCAGCATTTTTTTTTAGATAAAAAATGGCCAGGTGTTACTTTAAAGTCTATAGTGTCGAACAACACCACCTATCATATCTAAAAGTTGTTTACCACCTAGTAAAGGTTAGGAATCCCTAAACTAGAGAACAGTTAAAATGGTGATGAAGGTGTGATAGTGTAGAGAGGCTTTGTAGTCTCAGGACCCAGACTACACATCACTATTGAAAAAAACATACATTCTGCACTGTACCAAAAAGTTCTGATTTGTAATGGGTAACTTAAGAAGATAATGACCTAAAACACAAAATCTAATGACAGAAAACAAATGGATGGATGATTTTAAAACACAATGGGAGAGGGGATTGGAACGACAAACATTTTATAGTAATGTAATACCCTACAATGTGACATGAATGAGGAAGAGCATTAGCATTAGCGCTCAGTAAGATTGTGAGGACTGTTATTCTATAGTATGGATGGAAGCATTTCACCAGCAAACCCATAAGACAGTTAAATCTACATTTTAGAAGTAACCTGGCCTCAGACTGTCGTCAACTAATGACAAGGTGTCAAATGTAATAGCTGTTTCCTGAAAAATTTATTCTGGAGGAAAATGGGCATTACACATGTCTCCATGTCCAGGCCGTGTCGAGATTTTAAATGCTCATGCACACGGCTGTATTACAAGAGGCTATAATATGGCTTTCATAAATGTCCATGAGGCCGAGTTTTTTTCTGTCGGATACTGTACAAATTCAACATTAAAAAAAAGTGGCATACTCCAACAGATGCCAGATGTACAGTAATATTCTCCACTAGACGCATTGCTTACAGCCATCTCAGTAGATACTTAGTCCAACAGAGCCTGTCTGGCAGCAGATCGAGGCTGTACGGCTCCGCACTAAGGGGCTGTACAGACTTTGTGGGCTGCTGTAAAGGCTCCATGCACGGGGCTCTATTAGAATTGAGTATCATTCCTTTGTGGACCAAGTAGGATCTTAAGATATTTGCCGTAGTAAAAGTGCTGGGATCTGGAATTACTGTAACAGATTTTTTGATAAAATGAAACATGTTATATAAATTTATGAATTGAAAATTAGAGGGGAACATAGTATCATTACTGCACGCAAGATGGTCAATGTTAAATATTTATAACTGGGGTCAAGGTTTAGAATTTTTAAGAGGTATTTCAGCCATAGGTTTATACACTATATGGACTAAAGTATTGGCAAACCTAAACATTACACCTACAGGAGCTTTTATGTATCATCATGTATTTTATTTATCATCCCATTCTAAATCCATAGGTAATAATATGGAGATGGTTCCACCTTTGCAGATTAAACAGCTTCCACACTTCTGGGAAGGCATTTTTACTAGATTTTGGGGTGTGCCTGTGGGAATTTTTGCCCATTTTTGAACATATACCAGTGGTGCAGGGCGCGTATCACTGTGGCACTCTGTCAGGCTAGTTAGACCTGACCACTATGGTCAGCAAGCCTGAATTGAATTAAAGCGCTGGGCATGTGTAATGCCTCTGGCTGTATAGACCTGGGTGTAGTCATCTAGTGGGACTGAGTGTGTGACTTAGTGGGTCGTTAAGTCTGACAGATATAGTTGATATGCTTATGATGTTTAGAAGCTAAGGGCCTGTGCTATGTCCCTGGCCATGAAGACTCTGCTAAGGTCATCTAAACTGTTACATATATAGACCATTCACATGCAAACTGCATGTAGTCCTCTGTTGTATGATTCAAAGTGGGACAAATTCGGACAAGTGTCTCTGAAGGTCTTTAAAGGGAGGGTACAAAGTGGGAAAGCTCAATCTGTATGCTTAGAGTAGTCATATATAGGGAAGGAGAGTAACATTGACATAGTTTTGGCATCTGTAGTGGCTGGGAATTACTGTAGCACATACATAATTGTATTAATGAGACATCTACACGGGGATACATAAGATATGCCCGCAGAAGGGTGGGAACAAGGAACAACCTCAAATTAGTAGGGAGAGACGGAAAAAGCTAATTATCATAGCCCTGTAAGTCAATACAAATACCACCATAAAAGTAAGGGAAGAGTGTATAGACCAAGAGTGGGTAGACCGCACAAAAGAGGGATAAAGTAATAACACGTGAACATAGGTGTCCTATAATGGTACAAAATCCCTATTGAAGCCCATAGGGTGAAGTGTTTCCAGCCGATGTATCTACGTAATTTCTCTCTGTTGAAGTAACCTAACACTATCCCCTCCTATTCTCGGGGGGCAAGAGGGGATGGAAGATTCCCTGTTCTCTTAGATTTAGGATTAAAGGGAACCTGTCACCAGCATTACACCTATTAAACCAGCAATACCTGGTGGTAAAGGGTGAAAAATCATTTCTATATAACCTATAATTGTCTTCTTAGTCGGCTTTGTAGCTTTAGTATTCAGTTTTTTAGTGTTCCCGCACCGTATGCTAATGAGCATAAAAGTGTCAAATCTTGAAAAGTGTCAAATCTTCGTTTGAAACGAGTCATGTCTTCATTCCTCAGTCTTTCCGAGTTTACCCCGCATCCTTACTTTTGATTGACAGCTCCTCTCCTTTCCCCAGCACACAAAATCCCGCGCTTGTGCATTGATGTCATATTCTGGTATGTGCGCACAAAGGGACACTGGATTATTACGCTAAAAAGCGTGAAATGTTTGCAGACAGTTATTTACGGTCGGAGGAGGAGTTTAGGAGAGGGGATAACGGCAATGAACTTTTGACAGCAGCGGCCAGTGAGAGATAAGTAAAGCTCAATAGGTGAAATGCTGGTGACAGGTTCCCCTTAAGTAGTCATTCCCGGGTGGTGTTTGGATACCCTCTTTCTATGTGTGTTCTGAATATTGCTAAGAAAGCCCCACTGTCTAAACTTGGTGGTCGTGTCCCCCTCCTGCTTAGGCTTGATTTCGGTTACTCAATTGACTACATTTTCCATACAGCATTGTGTATATAAACACCGGTTATAATTATCATATGTAGGACATACTAGCATGGTCTCATATCTGTATTATACTAGTTTCTCTATAGATTATTTAGTTGATCTATTAGTGGATTACTACCACTGTTTCGAATTTACATATTAGTGTTTCAATCGTTAGAAGGATTTTAACAAACAAAAAAACATAGTTACAAAAGTAAAAAGGGGAAAGAAATAATACTTGCTTTGCATGTGAGAGAAATGCATTATTGGTCATTATGCATCTTATCCTCCGCTATCCTGCTGAACTAAAGGGGATTTACCCAGAGTCTTCTGAATTTTCTTACTGTCAGCTTAACAGGGAGACAAGTAATGAGACGTTGGACTTTATCGCTTTCTTCTTACAAGGCTGACTCTACCAAAAATGTAATGTTTCTGCTTTTAGCTACGTGAGGAAAGAAGACTTACATTATGAATTACCAAGAACTATTTACTGCTTGTTTGCTAGCTGTGTCATTATGATTTATATTCTGTCCAAGAGAAATCCTGATGAGGGCAAATAGAAGGTGAAAAGTGTGTATTGAAATAGACTTTCTGAAAGATATGCTTTAACCTATAAGATGGTAAGGAAGCAAAGTCTTCAGAAAAGCAAAACACCCATTTATAAACTGTTTATTTGTTACTATTTTCTAAAATCTCAGGTCCATTCTCTACATAAAAAAAAGGACAGTACATGTTCATGGTTGTAATGACATAAATGTAACATAAATAACAAATACAGTGGTCCCTCAACATACAATATGAATTGGTTCCGGGACGACCATTGTATGTTGAAACAATTGTATGTTGAAACCATAACCCTATGGAAAAGTGGTAATTGGTTCCGAAGCTCCCAAAATGTCTACCCGAAACATAAAAAAGGGGGATTGAAGACAAACAAGCATAACAATACAAAAAACACCACAATGCCTAAATAGATAGTGCCACAAAGTCCCTGTAGATAGTGTTGCAGTGGCCACCGTAGATAGTGCACACATAGATAGTGCCAGTGCCCACATAGTGCCACAGTGCCCAAATATAAAGTGCCACAGTGCCCACATAGTGCCACAGTGCCCAAATATAAAGTGCCACAGTGCCCACATAGTGCCACAGTGCCCACATATGAAGTGCCACAGTGCCCACATAGTGCTACTGTGCAATGTAGATAGTGCCACACATAGTGCCCACGTAGATAGCGCCACAGTGTCCCCTCTAGATAGTGCCTATATAGTGCCACAGTGCCCATGTAGATAGTGCCACACCCCCTGTAGATAGTGCCACCCTTTCCCACTGTAGACAGTGCCACACTTTTCCCCCATAGATAGTGCCACACTATCCCCCATGTAGAAAGTGTGACACACACGGCACTCTGTGGATACCGCTACACCCCCTCCCCTGTAGATAGTGACGCCAGGAGTGGAATCCCAGGCCAGAGCGTCGGCAATGCTCTGGCTAGGGATTCTGCTCCAGGAAGAGCCCGTGGCGTCAGTATCCATACATGGATGGTGACGTCAAGGGATTCTCCTGGAGCGGAATCCCCGGCCAGAGCGTCGGCAATGCTCTGGCTTGGGATTCTGCTCCTGGAGGGAGCCACAATGGCGCTATCTTCAGGGGAGAGGGGTGTAGTGCTATCCACCGGGTGGTGTGTGTGTCAAGCTATCTACAGGGGGGAAAGTGTGGCGCTATCTACAGGGGGGAAAGTGCGGCGCTATACACAGGGGGGGAAGTGTGGGGCTAGCTAGTTAAGTACAATAATGACGCTGATTGGTCGTAATTACCCCTGCAAGCGCTGATTGTCTGAAAGGTGACATCCAATCAGTGCTTGTACTGCCTGTACAGTACTGTACAAGGTACAAGCTGAATGGCTTGATGTTCCAGCCAATAGCATGCAGTGCTCCCCGATCATGGCGCTGCTTCCTTGCCTGCCCACTGCAGCAGACCAATGCATCATAACCTGAGGCTGCATTCAACCTACGATGATGCCTTAGAGATCATCGTATGTTGAATGCATCGAAAGTTGATGCAAACGTAAGTCGGGGGACCACTGTACATATTTTTATATTAGATTTCATACTGTAAAAGTTAAATATTGGACACATAGGCTTGTAGATGGGGGTTTTTTTTAACACAAGGGGCCTAGGCCAAACCCTGAAAAACAAACCCATAGCAATATTCCACTTCCATCAGACTTTACAGTTGGTACAATGCAGTCAGACAGGTAACAAACTCCTGGCATTCACCAAACCCAGACTCGTTGATCAGACTGCCAGGTAGAGAAGGGTGATTCGTCACTCCACAGAACATGTTTCCATGGCTCCAGAGTCCAGTGGCGGCGTGCTTTACACCACTCAATCTGAGGCTTGGCATTGTGCTTGGTAATGTAAGGCTTGCGTGCAGCTGCTGGGCCATGGAAACCCATACCATGAAGCTCCCAGTGCACAAGTTTTGTGTTGATGTAAATGCCAGTGGAGGTTTGGAACTCTACAGTTGAGTCAGCAGAGCGTTGCTGACTTTTATGCACTATAAGCCTCAGCACTTGGCACCCTGCTCTGTCACTTTACATGGTCTGACACTTCGTGGCAGAGTTGCTGTGGTTCCTAAACGCTTCCACTTTGCAATAATACAACTCACAGTTAATGGTGGAATATCTAGGAGGGAATAAATTTCACAAACTAACTCAGTGGCATCCAAATTACAGTGACACCTTCTAATTCAGTGAGCTCTTTAGAATAACCCATACTTTCACAAATGTTTGTAAAGGCGACTGCATGGCTAGGTGGCAATGGGACTGAATGAAACCCCTGAATTCAATGATTTAGAGATGTGTCCAAATACTTTTGTTTATTCAGTGTATGTTTCATTCCAGGGCAATGCCAGGAATCCAGAACAACTATACTGAATTCTGAACATGTTTGATATGGTGTTAGGCAGTCATGAGCTGCATGAAAAGGCCTGTGCATCGTTCTATTTTGTGATTAGCTTTTTTGTGGCACACTACCTAGCTGCCATGCACTAATCAAATAGCATTGGATTGTTACAAAACCTATAACTTGGAGTCTGACACACGAGAAATGAATAAAACAGTGAAAGTTTATTGAATCAATTAAAATAAACACATCTGTAAAAGCATAGAGATGATTACCACAAGAACAATGGACAACCAGAACATATAGTACAAATGGCGGCACTATGTAGATCGGCTAACAGCCAATTATATGTCTATACAAAGTGCTGGGTAATGAATGCAGCAATGATGAATACACTGTATAATTTCTCTGTATAATACATCTGAGACAACAGCCCATGAATGATAGAAGAGAGTAACTGAAAAAGTATGCACATCATAATGCAAGTACCTACTGCAATGTATCGAAGTATGTCAATATCTCTTACCCATCTCCAAGTTGAGAGTCTGGCGTCCACCCCTACGCGCGTTTCGGCCCGGAAGCCTTCGTCTGGGGGTGGTGTCATAGCGTGCTCACCGGCCTTTTAAATGACCCCCCACCAATCCCCAATAAGAAGGACATACACTTGCCAGAGACAGCTGTGCATGCAGACTCGCGGGCCGGCACATCGACATCCGGGTCACAGACCCGGAAGCAGTAGACACAAGGGGCACGTGTCCCGCATCCGAGTCTGAGCCAGGAGGCCGAGGACCGGGCCGCGACACCACGCAGGCGCACAGCAGAAGAGAATATCTGTCAGAGAATGCCGATAGCGCGCATGGCAACCGCCAGGGACCCTCCACGACCAAGCAGTGAGAAGTAAACCCACAGAAGGGTAGAATGACTGTCCCTAACCTTTCCCTACACAATATTGTACAAAAGGGAAAAGAACAAGAGACAGAAGAAGGAAGTAAAAAAGAATCGTTAAAGTATACATAATGGTATTTTGAATGTGTGAAACAAATAAAAACAAACATAAGTGAATGGATGAATTGAGTATAAACCCCAAGGTTTAAGCATTACGCATCATTCCTGCATTCACCACCAGCATAACAAACAAATGTAATGACAGGCACACAAAGGCATTATTGCCAAGTGGCATGTGTATTTAGAATGTATATATGCATAATACAGAATACTTGCATGACAGTATAACAGAACCTACATTCATGGTTAAATGGCAGCACAATCAATGGAAACACAATCCGTAAATTGATGTATGTTATATAAAAATATAAAGTAAACAGAAAAAAGAAATACTATCAATTTATACAGATGTTATATATGCACTCCTATACGATGCTAAAATGTGCACGTGCATATATCCTGCATGACTGGCCAGTGTCCAGTATAATAGATAATGGAAACAAGTGTGACAAACTGCAAAATAATGTATTGTAGCAGCATGCTAGTGACGATAAAGGTGAAGACAAAAAAAATTTGTGAAAGAGAAGGATGGAAGCGAACATTGAGCTCGCAACCCGTGTGAAAACCGGAACTAAGTGGCCACTAGACATGATAAGTGAATGAATGAAGTGAACATGAATGTATGCGTGTGAGGAATGGAGTGTGAATATGTGTTAAAAGTAGTGTATGTGACATATGAAACAGGTGAATATCGAATGATGAATAAAAGTGGTGTAATGGGGTGATGATGTGCGGAAAAAGAATGTATGACAACATATAACAAATAAGTGTAAAAAATGTTGGGTAAATATGTATCCAAACCGTGGTCGAAAATGTAAAAACAGCATAAGTACCATGTGTGTGAATATCCACAACTACAACTAAATGTAATTGATACATGTTTATATGTCAGAATTCAATAAATAAGTGCAAAAAGTGTCAATTTGTGCAATTTTATGTTGCATCAATAAATACACATTATACACAAAAGGCAATAATATACCCTTATATGTCATATACTATACAAAAATACGACAAAAAATATATAAAATATATGCATTTAATACAATAAAATTAGCATGCATGCACACCTACATGCATGCCTACGTGCACCAAAATCAGATATAAGATATGCAATACAACAAATAACAGTCACAAAACACCGATGGTAGTAACAAGTAAACAATCAAGACACCATGTATACAATAAATAGCTACAAGATAAATATTATGAATATTATTATCTGCTCAGACCGAGTAATGGAGAGCAATACCAAAGTGAAGTGTGGGTACTTTCAAAAACTGGACCAGGATACAAATCCACACTGGCAAGATGAATGGTACACAGAACGTCCTCCAGTGGATTCCACATCCATTGGATGGCAGAGGAGAGAAGTTGTCACAGGCTCAGGAGGTCAATAGAGTGTTAGATTACAGCAAATGCACCATACAAAAATGGCAATCTAGAAAAACTAAAAACAATCATATGTTAAAAAATGGCTATTGCTGTGCACATAACACATTTGTTAAAGAGGCTCTGTCACCACATTGTGCAACCCCTATCTGCTATTGCAGCAGATAGGCGCTGCAATGTAGATTACAGTAACGTTTTTATTTTTAAAAAACGAGCATTTTTGGCCAAGCTATGACCATTTTCGTATTTATGCAAATGAGGCTTGCAAAAGTACAACTGGGCGTGTTGAAAAGTAAAAGTACAACTGGGCGTGTATTATGTGCGTACATCGGGGCGTGTTTACTACTTTTACTAGCTGGGCTTTCTGAAGAGAAGTATCATCCACTTCTCTTCAGAACGCCCAGCTTCTGGCAGTGCAGATCTGTGACGTCACTCACAGGTCCTGCATCGTGTCGGCACCAGAGGCTACAGTTGATTCTGCAGCAGCATCAGCGTTTGCAGGTAAGTAGCTACATCGACTTACCTGCAAACGCCGATGCTGCTGCAGAATCATCTGTAGCCTCTGGTGCCGACACGATGCAGGACCTGTGAGTGACGTCACAGATCTGCACTGCCAGAAGCTGGGCGTTCTGAAGAGAAGTGGATGATACTTCTCATCAGAAAGCCCAGCTAGTAAAAGTAGTAAACACGCCCCGATGTACGCACATAATACACGCCCAGTTGTACTTTTACTTTTCAACACGCCCAGTTGTACTTTTGCAAGCCTCATTTGCATAAATACGAAAATGGTCATAACTTGGCCAAAAATGCTCGTTTTTTAAAAATAAAAACGTTACTGTAATCTACATTGCAGCGCCTATCTGCTGCAATAGCAGATAGGGGTTGCACAATGTGGTGACAGAGCCTCTTTAAAAACACCATGGAAAATCCTAACACCCTTAATTAGGAAAGCTGCAAACCCCAGGGTTTCGTTCAAGCCCCTCAGTTGTATTGTTTTGAGTTTCCAAATCCACTTGGATTCTACTCGCAACAATTTTTGCATTAAAGAGCCACCTCTCAAATCAAGCTCCACATGGTCAATACCTTTCATTTTAAGGTCTTTGGATGCACAATTATGGTGCAGGAAGAAGTGTCATGGCAGAGTTTTCAGGAGATCAAATAGCATTGGATTGTTGACCATCCAGGAGTTAAAACCATTACAATCCATAAAAGATAAAATTTTGAATAATCTAAATTTTTACCACGGTCAAATCCCATATAGTAGATTAGAGGGCACAGCAAACATGGTATTAGAGATCAATAACGCTTTATTTCTTAGATGCCACTTGTAAATTTACAGTAAACCTATAAAAGGAAAATAAATCTGCTGTTTCACAATATATAGCATAAACCATCTAAATCCAAAATTGAATTTTAAAGGTTATACTTGATATTTGATACCATACTACAACTGTATTTATAAATCATGCCATGTAACGTATTCCATCTTGGTAAAACCAAGAATAGAGCTTGTCGCTTTACTGACGTTAGTAGCCTGAACATTGCTGTGTGGTTGATTGGCACAGATGTTCAATGACAGAGTGTGATGTTTATTTTCCTTCTCTCATGACTTCTGTTAGAAATGCGAAAAGTCACGTCACCAAACTATGCCCTAAAGTGCCAAGTGCCATATGTTCCTTAACCTTCACAAGTGATTCTAACCTGTTTTTCCAATATGCTCTCTAGCAGATGGAAATCCATGAACAAATGTATTACCCAGACTCAGTCCTGAGGTCCAAGCCATTCAGAAAGTGAGCTGCATGTCCTATACTTTTGTAAGTGTCTGGAAATATTGAATTGCACCAAATGCGGAACTAAAGTTAGAAAGTTTAGTAATAATGTCTTTTACATAGATACTGGAATTTACAAATCTACAAAAAAGAAAAAGACATGATCTGCACATCCGGTATTTTACAGAGATCTTTTGCTGCTAAGTATACTTTTTCAAATTGAACATTAATTTGTGCATAGATTTTTATAAAGCCCATTCAAATGTCTGCAACAGTCTCAGAATTTTTTTGCATCACCAGAAATCTAGTGCCTAGGTTCTAAACCTGTGGTACATGTACCGAGGGGGTACCCAACATATCTCTAGGAAATACTCACACTATCTTTATACTGTGCTTTGAGTAGCGGGTACGTGGCTTGGAGACATTGAGAAAGACCGGTGTAGTGCACATTGTAGCGCAACGTTACTTATGAGTAACCATGATATCTATTCTTAACTAAAAGTGGACAATTGCACTGAAACTTTAATAAAATATAATTTGTGCAGTCCTTTACATTTTTGTTATTTATACTCTTATTCGCAATTATATTATGTAATGTGAAAGTTTCCCTTTATCTATTTTCTGATATGGCATCAAAGCACGGCAGATGTTAAGATAAGTAGTGTTCAGTAAGCTGAGATCCACATCAGTCACTAGAATAAATGGCATTTTGCATGCCTCTTTACCATTGTAACGCTCTGTGCTTGTCGGCGTACTACCTCTCTCAGCAAGCACAGCTCTGCCAGGTTACCTTAGGTACACACTGTACGCAGTGGTGGATTAAGTAGACCATGGGCCCTTGGCTGTTACCCAAACTTGGGCCCCCCTTCCTCACCGCCGCCCTGCCGCGCCGTAACTATTTTTAACACTACCTTTTTGGGCAAGCATTAACAGTGTTACGATTTCCCTTGTCACAGCGCGGTGTCCCTACATACTGACAGTATCACACTGTGCAGGGACACAACCTCCTGACAAGGGGAATTGTCTATCAGTCCTGGACTGCAGAAAGACTTTTTGTGAAATACAAGGATTTCCTATAATAAACATATCAGGAGAGGTGACAGATTCCCTATAAATCTAGTGACTCACAGGTGACGACGTCTCAGATTCTAGTAGTTTTTTTCCTCTTTTCTTCTCCATCCGGTCCAGCGCTCATGACGACTTCTCCCGGCCAGGACTCATTTCTGCAGAATTTGCCACTCAGACGTCTCCTCACTTTTCCAACATTTCCACACCTATAAACGAAAATAAAGTTATCATGGTGCCACATACTGTACCCCTAAATATAATAGCACCAAACACTGCGCGCCTGAATATAATAATACCACACACTGTAAAACACCACATACACACAGCCCCCTGTACATAGTGCCACACACAGGCTCTGTAGATATTACACACCCCCGTAGAGAGCGTTACACACAGCCCCCTATAGATAGTGCCATACAGCCCCCCTGTAGAGAGCGCCACACAGCCCTCCCCCTCTTGTAAATAGCACCAAAAAGCCCCCCTTATAAAGAGCGCCACACACATACCACTGTGGATAGCACTACACAGCCCCCCCTTGTATATAGTTCCACACAGCCCTCCCCCTTGTATATAGTGCCACACAGCGCTCCCCCTTGTATATAGTGCCTCACAGTGCTCCCCCTTGTATATAGTGCCACAAGGTTATGTACATATTTAAAAACTTTATATTATAATTTTATATATATATATATATATATATATATATATATATAGTATGTGTGTGTATCAGTGTGATTGATTGATTTTATTAAAAAATATTTTTACTTTTTGAGATACAGCTGCTTTGTATCCTGTATCCGTCAGGTCAGCAGGACTGACAGTATCAGTGACACGCAGGATCCACCTCAAATCTATCACATCTAAGATTATAATTTAGCGCAGGGCCCGTTTCACTGATCCCGTCAGTCCTGCTGACCTGACGGATACAGGATAAAAAGCAGCTGAATCTCAAAAAGTGAAAATATTTTTTAATAAAACGTAATTACAAAGTTGCACCAAACACACATTTTTATTAAAAATAAATAAAACCGATGTGAGTTTTGCAACGTTTTTTTCGTAGACAACTCAGGTTTCGTTTTTTATCGTTTTTATACACACCTTTTTTGCTATTTTAGAATTTTTATTCATAAAGTTTGAAAATAATAGTAAAAAAATATGCTTTTTTAAGTTTCAGCAATTTTTTTCTGGTAATAAACATAGTTTTACCCTAAAATAGACCTTTTATTTGTAATCGTCATTGTTTACCGTAAATGTTAATATATTGCATGTCTATATTAGGGTAATTGGGTCAGCGCTAGCGTTACAACAATGATTGGCATGGGGAACATTTTTTTTTGGGGTGGGTATTTTATGTGTATTTATTATTACAAATTTTTTTGCACTTTACTTTACTATTTTTTTATTACTATGGTCTGTTCCTCAAAAGGTAAAAAAAGACCTTTGGGGAACTTTATATATTTTTTTTCTTTCTTTTACACCATGTTTTTCCACTGTAACTGGGGCTGCACAGCAGCCCCAGTTACAGGGGAAATCAGCCCTCTCATAGTGACGATTGTCACTAATAGGGCTGTGCTGGGTCTAGTAAGACCCAGCAGCAGCCTGCCACTTCCTGCATCTTATAGGGCCAACGCCCGCACCCAAATCCTTCCCCAGCCTATCCATGTCAATCACCAGGTATATTAGTCTGCTTCACTCCACACACCCTGCCTGAGCAATGTTGGAATGACCTACATTGTATCCTGCAAAGGTTCCTGTGCGCATCTGATTCTAATCTTCTATTGCTATCTGTTGTCAGCCTGGATATCCGCTACAAGCCTATATCCAGTCCGCTATTGCTATATATTGTCAGTCTTATCCAGTTATCCGCTACCAGCCTGTATCCAGTCCACTCTTGTTATCTGTTATCTGCCTGTTTCCAGTTATCTGCTTATGTCTGTGTTCTGTTATCCGCTGCCAGTCGCTACTCTTATTAGTGGAGTAGCCTAGTGTGTCCGCAACCCACCGGGTGTCTCAAGCATAACATAGATTTCTATATCTTTGGGTTATGCCAATAATGTGCCCACTGAAATCAATAAAACTGTAAATGCATGATATTTCACTTTAATCTAATAATTTACTTGGGCAATAACAATCAAAGACTTGCAAACTCTTACTTCCATGTTTTAAATAGGGGTGACTTCTTAAGGTCCTGACCTGTAGCAAATGTACAGTTTTTAAACCATTACTACAAAAAGATATATATATATATATATATATATATATATATATAAATACACCGTGTTCCAAATTAATATGCACATTGGATTTAAGTGTCATAAACATTTAATTATTCGTTTTTCAATTAAACTCATGGATGGTATTGTGTCTTAGGGCTCTTTGGATCATTGTAATCAATCTCAGACACCTGTGATAATTAGTTTTCCAGGTGTGCCCAATCAAAGGAAAACTACTTAAGAAGGACGTTCCACATTATTAAGCAGCCCACAGGTTTCAAGCAATATGGGAAAGAAAAAGGATCTCTCTGCTGTCGAAAAGCGTGAAATAGTGCAATACCTTGGACAAGGTATGAAAACATTGGATATTTCAAGAAAACTTAAGCGTGATCATCATACTGTGATAAGATTTGTGGCTGATTCAGAGCACAGACGGGTTCGTTCAGATAAAGGCATCTTGAGGAAGGTTTCTGCCAGACAAATTAATAGGATTAGGAGAGCAGCTGCTAAAATGCCATTGCAAAGCAGCAAACGGGTATTTGAAGCCGCTGGTGCTTCTGGAGTCCCGCGAACCTCAAGGTGTAGGATCATCCAGAGGTTTGCAAGTGTGCATAAAGCTATTATTCGGCCACCCCTAAACAATGCTCACAAGCAGAAACGGTTGCAGTGGGCTCAGAAATACATGAAGGCTAATTTTCCAACCGTGTTGTTTACTGATGAGTGCTGTGCAACCCTGGATGGTCCAGATGAATGGAGTACTGGCTGGTTGGTGAATGGCCACCATGTCCCAACAAGGCTGCGACGTTTGCAAGGAGGTGGCGGAGTCATGTTTTGGGCTGGAATCATGGGGAGAGAGCTGGTAGGCCCCTTTAGGGTCCCTGATGGTGTGAAAATGACCCCTACAAAGTATGTAGAGTTTATGACTGACCACTTTCTTCCGTGGTAGAAAAAGAAGAACTGTGCCTTCCGTAGCAAAATTATCTTCATGCATGACAATACACCATCTCATGCTGCAAAGTATACCTCTGTGTCATTGGCTGCTATGGGCATAAAAGGAGAGAAACTCATGGTGTGGTCCCCATGTTCCCCTGACCTCAACCCTATTGAGAACCTTTGGAGCATCCTCAAGCAAAATATCTATGAGGGTGGGAGGCAGTTCACATCAAAACAGAAGCTCTGGGAGGCTATTCTGACATCCTGCAAAGATATTCAAGCAGAAACTGTCCAAATACTCACAAATTCAATGGATGCAAGAATTGTGAAGGTGATATCAAAGAAGGGGTCCTATGTTAACATGTAACTTGACCTGTTAAGTTTTTTATTTATTCAAAGAGCTTTTGATTTCTGTAAATATGACCTCCTGATGCTGCAAATTTAACAAATTACAATTTTAGTTCTCTTTACAACCTTTAAAATGTTTTGATCTCTGTTGTGCATAATAATTTGAAACAGTGCATTTTGAGTTTTTTACTTAAAAAAAAAAAAATCTGTTATCATTAGGAGATTTGTTGAATAAAATTTGCATTATAATCCAATGGTTGATGGCTTGAATCTTATACTGACTGTCATTTGCATCGACTATTTAGGAAAATCAGTGAAAAACATTTGCATAATAATTAGGAATGCGGTGTATATATATATATATATATATATATATATATATATATATATATATATATATATATACACACACTACCGTTCAAAAGTTTGGGGTCACCCAGACAATTTTGTGTTTTCCATGAAAACTCACACTGATATTTATCAAATGAGTTGCAAGATGACTAGAATATATAGTCAAGACATTGACAAGGTTAGAAATAATGATTTTTATTTGAAATAATAATTTTCTCCTTCAAACTTTGCTTTCGTCAAAGAATGCTCCATTTGCAGCAATTACAGCATTGCAGACCTTTGGCATTCTAGCTGTTAATTTGCTGAGGTAATCTAGAGAAATTTCACCCCATGCTTCCAGAAGCCCCTCCCACAAGTTGGATTGGCTTGATGGGCACTTCTTGCGTACCATACGGTCAAGCTGCTCCCACAACAGCTCTATGGGGTTGACATCTGGTGACTGCGCTCGCCACTCCATTACAGATAGAATACCAGCTGCCTACTTCTTCCCTAAATAGTTCTTGCATAATTTGGAGGTGTGCTTTGGGTCATTGTCCTGTTGTAGGATGAAATTGGCTCCAATCAAGCGCTGTCCACAGGGTATGGCATGGCGTTGCAAAATGGAGTGATAGCCTTCCTTATTCAAAATCCCTTTTACCTTGTACAAATCTCCCACTTTACCAGCACCAAAGCAACCCCAGACCATCACATTACCTCCACCATGCTTGACAGATGGCGTCAGGCACTCTTCCAGCATCTTTTCAGTTGTTCTGCGTCTTACAAATGTTCTTCTGTGTGATCCAAACACCTCAAACTTCTATTCGTCTGTCCATAACACTTTTTTTCAATCTTCCTCTGTCCAATGTCTGTGTGCTTTTGCCCATATTAATCTTTTCCTTTTATTAACCGGTCTCAGATATGGCTTTTTCTTTGCCACTCTGCCCTGAAGGCCAGCATCCCGGAGTCACCTCTTCACTGTAGACGTTGACACTGGCGTGTTGCGGGTACTATTTAATGAATCTGCCAGTTGAGGACCTGTGAGGCGTCTATTTCTCAAACTAGAGACTCTAATGTACTTGTCTTGTTGCTCAGTTGTGCAGCGGGGCCTCCCACTTCTCTTTCTACTCTGGTTAGAGCCTGTTTGTGTTGTCCTCTGAAGGGAGTAGTACACACCGTTGTAGGAAATCTTCAGTTTCTTGGCAATTTCTCGCATGGAATAGCCTTCATTTCTAAGAACAAGAATAGACTGTCGAGTTTCACATGAAAGCTCTCTTTTTCTAGCCATTTGGAGAGTTTAATCGAACCCACAAATGTAATGATCCAGATTCTCAACTAGCTCAAAGGAAAGTCAGTTTTATAGCTCCTCTAAACAGCAAAACTGTTTACAGCGGTGCTAACATAATTGCACAAGGGTTTTCAAGTGTTTTTTAATCATCCATTAGCCTTCTAACACAGTTAGCAAACACAATGTACCATTAGAACACTGGAGTGATGGTTGCTGGAAATGGGCCTCTATACAACTATGTAGATATTGCTTTAAAAACCAGACATTTGCAGCTAGAATAGTCATTTAGCACATTAACAATGTATAGAGTGTATCTCTGATCAATCTAATGTTATCTTCATTGAAAAAAACGGTGCTTTTCTTTAAAAAATAAGGACATTTCTAAGTGACCCTAAACTTTTGACCGTTCGTCTCGTATTTTGAAAGGATTTACTATATATATATATATATATATATATATATATATATATATATATATATATATATATATATGGACATTATGCAATACAAAAAAGATTGGTCAGCAAATCCTAACACAATGAAGAATGTGCAGGTGCAAGTACTCTGTGACTGCAAACATTACATATAAAAGAAAAAAATAATGCAACAGCACTCTCCGAACCCTAAGGGTATGTGCACTTCTTTTCACTGTCCTTTTACGTCTGAAAAGACAGACTGTTTTCAGGAGAAAACAGCTGCTTCGTTTCAGACGTAAAAGCTCCTCCTCGCATTATGCGAGGCGTCTTACACGGCCGTAATCTTGAGCTGTTTTTCATTGACTTCAATGAAGAACGGCTCAAATTACGTTTCAAAGAAGTGCCCTGCACTTCTTTGACGAGGCAGTCATTTTACGCGTTGTCGTTTGAGAGCTGTCAAACGACGACGCGTAAATTACTGGTCGTCGGCACAGTACGTCGACAAACCCATTCATATGAATGGGCAGATGTTTGCCGACGTATTGTAGCCGTATTTTCAGGCGTAAATCGAGGCATAATACGCCTCGTTTACGCCTGAAAATAGGTTGTGTGAACCCAGCCTAAGACTTCCTATAACACTATATATAAATAAATATGCATTACTGCTACGTTTACTTTCAGAAGTGATGTTCTGAGCACATTTTGATCAAATTGTGTGAGCCCACCTGCCAGAACAAGGCGACCTCTTTTAAAGGCTATGTAAGCCTTTGAGGGCAGTTTTTTTAAATAAATAGATTAGTCAGTGTGTTTAGTGTAACTTTGTAGTTAGTCTTTATTAAAAAATCGATTTACTTTTGGAGATACAGCTGTTCTGTATTCTCTATACAGCGCAACTGTATTGTTCACTTTACATTGAATCCCTCAGTCCCGCAGACCCGACAGGTTCAGTGTCAGCGGACCTGACAGGTTCAGTGTCAGCAGGTCCTGCGTGTCTATGACAGGCAACATCCACCTGTAAACAATCACATCTAAGTTCATAACTTAGAGGTGATCGATTACAAGTGGGTCCTGTGTGTCAGAGACATGCAGGACACACCAACACTGAACCTATCAGGTCCGCTGACACTGAACCTGTTGGGTCCGCGGAATTGATGGATCAGTGTAAAGCGAATGGTACAGCTGTTCTTTATAGAGAACACAGAACAGCTGTTTCTCCAAAAGTCCTTTTTTTTGTTTGTTTTTTTGAATAAAGGCTAAGTACCAAGTTACTGTCACAGTCTTTGGGTATGTGGACCCACTAGGCCGCACCACCGTAGCGGGGAGGCAGCTGGCCAAACCACAGAGTACACCAGCGATACAAAGTCCCACACAAGGGTACCTGAGTAGTCCAGACAGTGGCCGAGGCTTTGGCACAGATGGAGGTGGGTGCAGCAGTTTACGCCAGACGTGGCAGATGACAGCAGGTGCAGTGCGTTGCACCAGATGTGGCAGATCACACTGGACGAGGAAGATGGCACTGGACGTGGCTGATGACAGCAGGTGCAGCACGTTGCACCAGACGTGGCGGATCACTCTGGACATGGCAGATGACACAGGAACAAGAATACAGCACGGGATACAGGAACAGGTAACAGGGCATGGATAACAACTGGAACGGGAAAACACTAAGGGACCATTTGCAAGACAGACTTGGGATACACTAACAATGCTCAGGCAAGGACCAGAAGGGCAGAGCCCTTCTTATAGTCTAGGAAATCATGTAAAGTTGATGATGATGATGATTGTTCACATGTGCGGGACACAGCGGACCAGAGCGGAAGTGAGCGCTGGCGTCTCCTAGGAAGGAAATGCGAGCCAGTGCTCACTGATCCATGGCTGCAGGCATCGGGAGGTGAGTAAACCCGTCAGCCCGCGGCCATGGACGCTACAGTTACACTAAACAGACTGGCTAATCCATTTATTACAATTTAAAAAAAAATGCCCTCAAAAAGATGTAGTTAGCCTTTAAGTGGGTCCCTAACCTGAAAATACACCTCTGTTCTGTGTCAAAGCCTGCAGAATATACTCGGAGTAGGTTGGAACCAGCTTTACTTTAATTAAAGTCACCCTTGGGCAAAAAGGGAGGAGCGCACAACCTCCCTTTCTGCCCAAGGGTGATTTTAATTAAAGTAAAGCTGGTTCCAACCTACCCCGAGTATAATCCACAGGTTTTGACCCAGAACAGGGGTGTATTTTCAGGTTAGGGACCCACTTAAAAGAGGTCACCTTGTCGTGGCAGATGAGCTCACACAATTTGATCAAAATGTGCGCTAATAACCTCACTATTGTAAGTACATGTAGCAGTAATGCATATTTATTTCTATATAGTGTGATAGATAATCTTAGCATTCGCAGAGTGCTGTTGCAGTGTTTTTTCTTTATCTGGACATACTGTGTGTGTCCCTGTAATCATACAGGTACGAGTAATGCTGCGGCTATTAAAGAAAGCAATATTTCTGGTCTAACAACACGGATGATAGAAACCTCTTACCTCAGCTGTTTAGCCCCCTGTGTACTGTGATGAATGGCTGACAAACACGTACATCAGTGAAAACAGAGGCTTAAAGGAGTAAGGGCTTCCGTGGGCGGCAACACACGTTTCGAAGCCCCCGTATGTATGGATCGGCAGCCCTGCCTATATTACCTGTTGTTAGGGCATGCTTAGGTATACCCTAACAATTGTACTGTAGGTTTGTTTAGTGATATACAGGCTACACGTTTAGCTGTATGTTATAGTTTACAAATATAGATCAATAATGAAAGTCCATTAAAGGAACTCTCCAGGAGAAACTGAAACAGTTTACATAAACAGTACATAGCGATGTTTCGCCTTTTTTCAAGCTGGTTTAGGCCGCATAGAATATAGGCTGTGGACTATTTCCGAAACGCTGCTTAGCACTATATATTTTATCTTCGCTTCTCGCCTCTTGCTTGATAAGTATCATAGCTAATATTTTGCCATGTTTGGAAAATTAACCATTTTCCACAAGTAACTTTGCACTTGATAATCAATTGATGTGGAGCTAAATGAATGAACTCCAAAACAGTAGTTGAATTTCTGTACACTATTTAGCTTTAAGTACCATTGTTTATCTGCTGACTATTTTCTTTACTGTGCTACCCTTTACAAGAATAAATTGCAAGAATACTCCAACCATTTTGTTTTATACATATTATATATTCACAAATTAAACCTAATATTTATCCATACTCCTCCATACTCCTCCATCACGACTATGACGTACATGACGTTATGTATGATGCATAATTATACAATTAGTAGTTATATTTTCCATTAGTATACACTAGATACAATATAAAGTGTTTTATTTATAAAGTGTCCTACTTTATACAGCTATTCTCATTTACTTCTAGTATAGTTGCTGAAAATTTATATAAATATTATCGTGTTAATTTTGCACCTAATTAATATGTATTTAATATGAAGTTTCTTTGATCCTGCCCATTACAGGGTGAGCCCTGCTGTTAATCACCATGGGGCTCCCGCTGTTGATCACACTGGCACAGCTCCTGTGCCCGCACGATCACCATGATGTAACTGTACGTAATGGTTAATCAATGTAACGCAATTCATGACATACGGTAATGTCATGGTGAATCAACAGGTTAAACCTTCAATTCTTCTCTCTCTCCCTTATGACTTATATTTAATTTGTGACAAAAAAAAATATATTAAAATAATTGTACTGGACATTTCAGACTTGCTACATTATCTAAATTTTTAATCTCATATCTAATTCCCTACAGGCATTGTATTTTATTTTTTTAAATGAGACTATTACTGTACTGACTGAAATGCTTAGTGTATAGTTGATGTACTATCTAAAATGCTTCCGTGAAGTATTACATGATTTGCCCCACTGCATGCTATAATGCAGTGTTTTGGCCAGTTGCTTCAGCAAGAAATCAATCAGGTATAGCGACCCTTTAACTAATAATTGAGATGCATACTTTAAAAAGGGACAACATCCCAATGCTAACATTTATAAGTAAACTAATGCTAAAGCTAACATCTACAAATAAGTATCTGAGTCCAATCCTGACTTGCATATGCATTGTCCCCTATATATTCAAGGGTCATTAAAAGGAATAAGTCATTGGAAATTACCTTTTGTTTAAATCAAGTTTTTATACTAAACATTTTTAAGAATTTGTGGTGATTTTATGATAATTTTCTATGTAATGATTTATATTAAAAAAAATATCTTTAAATCTTGCAGTTCTCACTCTGGGTACTGACCCTCACGTTAGACTGACACTTCCTGTTCTCTAGAGATCATTTTCAGCCGTGCATCATTTTTATCATAGGCAGTATTTCAATGGAAGGTTATTAATATTATTACCTCTATTATATAGCTTGAGGCAGATATAACAGGATCCACCATTGACAATAGGTGATGGAAACAGCTCCCCTCCTCCCCCACCCTGCACAGTGACCTGTACACACAGAAATCAAAGGGTCATCTCCAGATTATAGGTTGCTATGGTCCATTTGGCTGCTGTAAAGCATATGTCTAAATCCCATTGAATTCAATACTTAATTACTATCAATATGTTCCTAAGCTCCCCCTAGGGTTGGCTGCAGAATTTTATCATTTAACTGTATGGCTGTGTGAAGGTAAGCGGGGCATTTGGAGCTCTGTAACAGGAAATGGAGATCAGACTCTTATAAAGATATATTCTGAAATTAATCAGAACAGAATTTTGGACCTGATAACAAAATTATGTTCATATTTGGAGATTCACTGTTATTTATTTTTATATTATTTATTTATGTGTATATATATATATATATATATATATATATATATATATATATATATAGCTCCAACATAAACATACTCCACAGCGCTGTACAGAGATTGTCATCTCTTACATCGGTCCCTGTCCCTAGTGGGGCTCAAAATCTCGATGTTGTCCTTGGTCATATTTGAACCCTGGATACCAGCAAGGCAGCAGTGCTAACTATTGAGCCACCATATCAATAATATTAATATTCGGAAATATTGAGAACTAAATTAGATTCTTAGAATAAGTCCTGATTCAAAACAAAATGTAATGACGTATACTATTGTCCTATTGCATGGACAAGTATACAATATTGTATCATGTTTTATATTTCACAAGCTTTAGTTAAAATGAATTGTATATGATGATATAATATTGCTAATATGTATCTTCATTTAAAATGAGTAATACCCCCAGATTACCTCTTTATAATAGATTGCATCTCAACTGCAGCCCACAAGTTTTTAAAATAGTAATAAAAATGATATGCTAGTGAATCAGATGCGTAACAAACATTGCAGCTCAATAGTCGATCATGGGCTTTAGATGATGGCAAAGAATGATCTATAATGTTGGCCCCTCGCTGGGATCAATCAACCCCTCTGTGGTTGGTTTCAATTAGCAAATCGTGTGATGTAAAGAGGATATTTCAAACACTGTATGAGACCAAATATTATTTTTCCTGCCAAGTTCCTTTTTCTGTCTTGAATTAAACCCTATCCATCACAAGTATTTATTTTATTTTGCTCAAAATTATATGGACACTATTTTTCTGCACAAAATAATGAAATTTGATTCAAGACTACAGTTCTGAAATCAATAAATACATTTATTCTCAGATCAGTTCATAATTTTAATTTTTCACAGTGTTGCAGTCATAAGTATTGACAGTACATAAACTAATGACAGGGATGGCCTTTAAACCATTAGATGATTCCATCTAGTCACAAGGCAAATTATTTTGTTTTTGTTGAAAGATCATGTAATTTTGCTGGTTGGTATATGGGGTTTTTACATTATTGTTGCTGTAGCACTGGTATTCAAAGAATGATGAAGTGTTACCAGAGAACCCAGTGTCTGCCATGAATGATTCCACCATGCAAAGAAAATATATGACATATATCACATATGCCGTGCCCATGACATCTATTAGCAATAAATACAATGGAGCGGACCTAAATAGTTGGTGGGCGTGAAACAGTTAAATTCAAAAAAAGGCTGCCTGCCGGCAGAAATGAGCCCTGTTTTCCAACTATTATTTAAAGAGTAAAAATAAAAAAAGTCTTTATTCGATCTGCAACAAAGACAGACTACATGAAATTTAAAAGTTAAAGGAACAGTGTCATCACAAATTATTTTTTTATATGTTAAAGATGTTAGTGCTTTATTAAAAACGTTTAGATTCATTTGTGTGTTTGTGTTTTACTTTTTCTTATTTTTACACTTTTTCTTCCCTATGGGGGCTGCCATTTTTTGTTCCATTTCTGTCTGTGTCGATTAACGACACATACAGACATGGAATACGGCAGCCACAGTCCCATAGGGACTGCGAACGGCTCCCGTCCCATTGACTTCAGTGTACGGTGTCTGTGTGGGAACTGCGCATGCGCCGCTCCCACACAGTCCAATTCGAAATTGGCGCCGTCCGGCGCCATTTTCCTGTGGTCCGGAAGTCGCGGCCGGACAGTAATATTACTACTTCCGGTCGCGGCTTCCGGATTTGTGCACTTGGACCAGCGGCAGCAAACGGAGCGGACGGGCCGGAGGGAGCCGCGGCGGCAGGAGCAGGTAAGAGATTTCAATGTATGTTCGTGTTTGTGTGTGTTTACTACTGTATGTAAACCTACTACACTGTGTGTTAGCTCAAAAAATGGCGACACACAGCGTAGGAGGTTACACCGTTCAAACCCCTCGTTTATCCCGGCACTAGCCAGGATAAAGGAGGGGGGGATGCTGAGAGCTCACTAGAGCGAGGGCTTTTAACCCATTGTTGCAATGCTGCAATTTTGGGAATAGCTCCATCTAGTGACCAAAAATGGGTAGTATTATAAATTAGAATTAATTTATAATATTTCCTGACTATTTCCTGACTCGTGAAAAAAATAAAAAAAATTTGAACAATGTTTAATCACCCACACACTAAATGTTTAATTTTTAAAAAAAAAACATGTTTTTCTGGCAACACATTCCCTTTAATGTCCATTTCTGACAGCAATTAGCACAGTGCCAGACTTGAGAGCTCTGTCTAGAAAGGGTTAAGTACCACAGCTACAGAGCGCTACATACAGTTGGTTATTAGTTAGATTCAAAGATGTCAATAGGACAATTATTAAAATAAAGGTAGAAGCCCCCCCCCCCCGACATGTTTCGCTACGATGTAGCGTCTTCAGGGGTATCGGGGCCAATGATACCCCTGAAGACGCTACATCGTAGCGAAACATGTCGGGGGGGCTTCTACCTTTATTTTAATAATTGTCCTATTGACATCTTTGAATCTAACTAATAACCAACTGTATGTAGCGCTCTGTAGCTGTGGTACTTAACCCTTTCTAGACAGAGCTCTCAAGTCTGGCACTGTGCTAATTGCTGTCAGAAATGGACATTAACTTTTAAATTTCATGTAGTCTGTCCTTGTTGCAAATCGAATAAAGACTTTTTTATTTTTACTCTTTAAATAATAGTTGGAAAACAGGGCTCATTTCTGCCGGCAGGCAGCCTTTTTTTTTAACATGACATCTATTAGTTCGCTACAATCCTAGCTCGATCATTAGTGTGTCACAACACTCCTCAGACCCGGTCAAGTTTTCTTGAACTTCAATATGGATGTATTATTGGCTTACCCAACAAATTTATAGTTTATTGTTCTTGGCTGACCGTAGCAGAATCTGACATAGTCTTCTATTGTTACATATGCTTCAAGGTTCCTTAATTTGACATGCTGAGATGTTCTACTGAGCCCTCCTGTTATATACATGTCTGACTCTCATGTCAGGCCTCATGCACACGACCATAGCCATGTGCACGGACGTGATTTTCGTGTCGGCCGCCCGCGGAGTGTCACCCGAGAGCTGCCCGCAAAACGCGGGCCGTGCACATGGCCGTAATAAGACATGTCCGTTCTTTCTGAGGCCAGGCTCCTGAGCCATGCACAGACCGTGGAAACCAATATATTATATATATTTTTTGGGGGGTTGGGGCTGCATGGCGTTACCTACAGGGGGGGCTGTATAGCGTTACCTACAGGGGGGGCTGTATGGCGTTACCTACAGGGGGGCTGTATAGCGTTACCTACAGGGGGGCTGTATGGCGTTACCTACAGGGAGCTGTATGGCGTTACCTACAGGGGGCTGTATAGCGTTACCTACAGGGGGGGCTGTATAGCGTTACCTACAGGGGGAGGCTGTATGGCGCTATTTACAAAGGGGTCTGTATGGCGTCATCTACAGGGTGGGCTGTATGGTGTTATCTACAGAGGGGGCTGTATGGCGTTATATACAGTGGGGGCTGTATGGCGTTATCTACAGGGGGCTGTATGGCGTTATCTACAGGGGGCTGTAAAAAAGGCACTATCTACAAGGGGGGGTTGTGTGACACCCAGGGGAGGGTGCTATGGGGCCCAGTCTGTCCTAGTTACGCCCCTGATACGGGGGTCTGTGTGGCAGTATATACAGGGGTCTGTGTGGCAGTACATACAAGGGTGTCTGTGTGGCAGTATATACAAGGGGCCATGTGGTAGTATATTCAAGGGGGATGTGTGGCAGTATATACAAGGGGGGCTGTTTGACAGTATATACGGGGGTCTGTGTGGCAGTATATACGGGGGGCTGTGTGGCAGTATACACAAGGGGGCTGTGTGGCAATATATTCAAGGGGCGCTGTGTGGCAGTATATACAAGTAGGCTGTTTGGCAGTATATACAAGGGGGGCTGTTGGGCAGTATATACGGGGGTCTGTGTGGCAGTATGTACGGGGTCTGTGTGGCAGTATATACAAGGGGGCTGTGTGGCAGTACATACAAGGGGGGCTGTGTGGCAGTATATACAAGGGGGGCTGTATGGCAGTATATACAAGGGGGGGTCTGTGTGGCAGTAGATACAGTATCAACATGGGGTAGTATCTACATGGGGCTGTGTGGCACTATCTACAGGGGAGTCAGTGTGGCGCTGTCTACTGGGGGGTCTGTGTGGTGCTATCTACAGGGGGGTCTGTGTGGCGCTTTCTACAGGGGGGTCTTTGTGGCGCTATCTACAGGGGAGTCTGTGTAGTTCTTTCTACAGCGGGGTCTGTGTGGTGCTATCTACGGGGGGTCTGTGTGGCGCTATCTACAGGGGGAGTCTGTGTGGCGCTATCTACAGGGGGTCTGTGTGGCACTATCTATAGTGGCAGTGATGTAATGAGGGATTCTTTCATTGATGCCTACAATTGGTGTTTATAACTGTCTATTTTACTGCTGGACTTGTAATATTATAGAATTTAAAAAAGTAATTGGTCATCAGATCGCCCATCATTGATGGAGACTCGCCCTGCTCCCTAACTACTCCGCTCAGGAGCTGCCAAGACTTAGAGGGAACATTGATGTGGAGCACTATCTACAGGGGGCTATCTACACGGGCTTTATGGGGTGCACTATCTACAGGGGGCTCTATGGGGGACACTATTTATAGGAGGCACTGTGTGTATGGGACACCGTTTATGTTGCTATTATAATCAGGGACACAGTGTTATTATCCCGTTAGTGACCGCCAATACGCCTTTTCACGGCGGCCACTAATGGGCTTTATTCTGATGCATACGCCTTTTCACGGCGCTGCATCAGAATAATAAACTGAGGAGGGAGTCGTTAAATCTCCCTGCTCCCAGCTACCAGAGGTAGCTGAGGGCTGGGGGCATCCCTGCTCGAACGGGTGAGATCGATATCAGTATCGATCTCACCCGTTTAACCCCTCAGATGCGGTGCTCAATAGCGAGCACCGCATCTGAGTTGTTTTGGAGAGAGTGAGGGAGCTCCCTCTCTCTCCCACCGACACCCGGCGATAAGATCGCAGAGTGCCTGTGTGTACTATTGCAGCCGGGGGCCTAATAAAGGCCCCCAGGTCTGCCTGTAGTAAATGCCTGCATGCCAGAGGCATGTCCTAGCAGATGCCTGTCCATTTTAAACAAACAGACAGGCAGTAATACACTGCAATACAAAAGTATTGCAGTGTATTATAAAAGTGATTGGATGATCGCATTTTAAAGTCCCCTAGTGGGACTAGTAAAAAAGTAAATGTAGTCACTGTATGATCTGCAGCGAGATGATGGGTGGTATGATTTTTTTTTCTTTTGTGAGGCTGAAGAACAGCCTAGGGGGGGGGGGGCATTTCTATTTTTGCCTCAGGCAGCAAGAAAGCTAGGATCATCCCTGCCTGTACTTCAGCTTTTATCTTTCATATGCATGCTTTTCTGTATAGACTGGGACAGGGTCAGCAGAGGGTGGGAGATTTAGTGACAGATGACAGCTATGTTGTACTACTGGAGGCCTAGATAAAGCAAGATAGCAACACTATACACACACTATACACACAGATAGGACTTTGTATTGTCCCTTCCTGGAAATTCTATTAGTCTATTTTGACTTTTCTGATCATTAATTCCCATACCTTGCAACTTCCATAAAGCACACACAACTTGCTGTACTGGCTATGCAGACAATACAAGAAGGAAGTGTGTATCTCCAATATCGCAGCTCCAGGGTAGTTTTCACAAATAAAAAATAATGGCTACAAGATAAAAGAAAATAATAAACACATTATTTCTCTTCTACATACGTGTATTTAAATACATTATACATTACTGATGATTAATGTTATCACTTGTAAATGATTACATTTTTAATATGTGGCTATGGATTACATATTAACTCTGCTCTTAGGTTAAATAGGAACAAAGAAAATCAACTGGACAAAATTGTAAGTACCATGTCGAGGTATGGAGTATAATAAAAGGCAGCTCCAGGGTAAGAAAAGTGCCAAGCTATTATATTGTGGCAGCTTCGATGGTCCTGTTTATGTTGAAGATAAATGACAGGACATGTCCACAGCTGAGGCTTGCATCTATTCAACCCCTACAGCCTTTTTCTACGTGCACTTGTTTATAATTTGGAGCAAAATCAAAACTAAAATGATTTTGTAATAAAACATTTTTTTACCTTAGGGAAAATCCAATTTCTCCTTTCCCAAGTAGCTTAAAGGATTCCAAGTTTGTTAATTTTTGCCAACTCAGCAGCAATGGAAGTATCTTTCTAATGTGATCTATATATACTGTACCTGGCCGTATACAATGCTATAATAAATACAGAATATTAGAAATGTTATTTCCTGGACGTCCTACACAGCAGAACATACAAATGGGAGATTTATCCCCCTACTACGTGTTTTGGACAGGTGACACGATTAGCTAAATTCCTTTGAACTAACCTTATAAAGCCCATAGCTCCTCCCCCTTGTGTTTTGTTTTTTTATTGTCCTACTGGTGTAGCAGACAGATGGCTGCTCCTCTCCCTAGTTTTCCTTTATCGGTAAGTTCCATGTTTTTCATTGAACTTATTAGATCCAGCTTTATCAGGTTGCTGTTTTGCAGACCATAGAGCTATGTCTTGGATTTTTGGATTCCAGGTAGTGTGTTTTACATTACTGGGGCAATTTCCATGGCCTGGTATATCTGATCTAATCGTCTCTGTTTAGTCTTAATCCCTCTTTTGTGCTAGTGCTCTGATAAGCTAAGCATGTGTGGTTATGTAGGTCGGTTTTTACATGGGTCCATTCAGTGAAGTGGCTTATATTCTCAATTTCATGTACCTGTGGTCTTGAAACCTGAGTGTGTTGTATCTGTGACACAAAGTAACCGGTTCTGGCCATAGAGGATTCAGCTCTTGTCCTGGCTCCTCCCTCTGTGCTATTCGGGTTTCTTCTTGTTTCTGTGCGGGCCCAGGGTTCTGTGCTTGCTCTCGGCTTTGGGATGCATCGCGCTCTAAGCTTTCTTCTGTTTCGGTGGCCATCTTGTCTCAGGGCAATAGACCGTATGCTATAAAGTTTAATAGGGAGTTTAAAATAAGTTTTAATGGGGAGTTTGTATCTCTATTGAAGTCTGCTTAATGCAACAAGTTCTTGAAACGGTTAGCACTAGTACCTTTAATTGCCTAATGTGTCATTTGTTCTGCTCCTAAAGTATCTGACCCTGCCAATAACCTGGCTCCACCTCTTGTCCTCCCCTTCCCTTCTACTCTTGATTTAGAGAAATATTTAAACTTTTGCAGCTAATTTATATTGCTCTGGTTTGCGGCTTGGAGGTGGTAAGTGAGAAGATCTTCTCCTTTTATTAAACATATTATTTTCAGACTGTACTGATTCTACTTCCTTTAGTAGACCAGTTCTCATCAGGAGGAAATCTGCAAGAAGTTCTCTTAGACATCATTTATCATGTAGAAATTGTGATGCTCCACTTCCTGATGACTGTGATAACCGGCTGTGTTGTAAATCACAAAATACTTGGGTGTATCTATTGTATTTTATCCTAATATACCTCTTCATTAGGTTGAGACAGGAGACTGGTCTGTCAGTTTCGGCCACTTCTCAGGAGATGATGTCCTGGGTTAGGGACTTGGTCCAATCATCTATAAAGGAGCTCCGTGAAGATCTTCAGGAGAGCCAAGGAGTGTGGAGTAATTCCCGCCCTTCAGAGAGAGACCTCAGGGTGCTGTATGAAATTGGATCCTCCTCCAAGGACAAAAGTGTAGGAAGAAAGAAAACAAGTTGAAGGACAAGTAAAATTCCTCTAGAGCATGGTTTCCAATAGACCATATTGGAAAGCTTATCAGGACAGTCTGCTCTGCAAACCACGAACCTGGAGTGTCTTATGTGGATCAAGATGCCCCAAAGACAACATTTTTTGCTTGCCTGACAAGCTAAAGGAATCCATAATCACTGAATGGAAGGCTCTGAGCATTAGCTGACCATTACACCGAGATTCAAATTCCTTTAGCTAATGTAAGAGAATCAGCTAGCGGAATGGGGGTTCCCATCGAAGGTGGATATGGCAATCGACAAAATGTCCAGACGTGCTCTCGTGCCATCTGGGGATAGTTCTAGCTTGATGGATCCTATGGATTGTAAAGCCGATTGCTTAATTATGTCACCAGTTCCGCCAAGGCCAGTGTATTTACTGCCTCAGCGGATGTTGCTAAGGTCCTCAGATCATGGCTCATTCATCTGCAGGACGATATTCAAGCGGTAGTCCGCAGAGAAGATCTTCTGGATCTTAAATCAATCTCCTTGGCGCCAGATTTTCTCTCGGAGGCAGATGATCAGACTATGAGGTTTGCAGTAGAAGAAAGTAAGCATGGTCCATCGATCCACTTTACAGTATAAATGCTTTTATTCAGTGTAAATTTCATAAAATACTCAGCATAGTAAAGTTAAATTGCATGACACACTAGTGTGTGGGTGGTTCTCACTACAGATGCATTCATCAGAGGATGGGGTGCCAATGTGTTAGGAGCTACAGCTCAAGGTCTCTGGACTGTTGAGGAGAGGGTGTTATGTTCCAACCCAAGAGAATTCAGGGCAGTTTCTATGGCTCTACTCCAATTTCATCAGCTACTGTTGACGAGCTGTGAGAGTTTAGTCAGACAATGCCACCACAGTGGCAGACAGGGAGGAACAAGGTCCCAGGCCAAGTTGATGAACTTGGATGTGATCAATATTATAGTGGTCCTGTGTGTTTGATACACAGAGATCTTGTGTGTTAGACACACAAAAGACCTGCTCTCAGCTGATCTGTCAGTTCAGCTGAACTAACGGGTTCGGCTCATAGCGAACTATACAGCTTCTTTATATAGAGAACACATAATAACTGTATCAGGAAAACTAAAATTTTTAATAAAAGTCAATTTAAAGTTTTTTTAAAATCACCTCAAACATTGATGTAATAAATAAAATAAAAACTTCAAAAGTGTAAATAGCCTTACTACATAAGCAAACTTGAAACTATAGCTACATTTCCGATATGGTTACATTTTTCATGATAGCCTGAGGTTGCATTTCCTTAAAGAGGCTCTGTCACCAGATTTTCAAACCCCTATCTCCTATTGCAGCAGATCGGCGCTGCAATGTAGATTACAGTAACGTTTTGTTTTTTTCAAAAACGAGCATTTTTGGCCAAGTTATGACCATTTTTATATTTATGCAAATGAGCCTTTCTTAAGTACAACTGGGCGTGTTTAAAGTTAAGTACAAGTGGGCGTGTATTGTGTGTGTACATCTGGGCGTTTTTACTTGTTTTACTAGCTGAGCGTTGTGAATAGAAGTGTATAATGCTGACGAATCAGCATCATCCACTTCTCTTCGTTAACACCCAGCTTCTGGCAGGGCACAGACACACAGCGTGTTCTCGAGAGATCACGCTGTGACGTCACTTCCTGCCCCAGGTCCTGCATCGTGTCGGACGAGCGAGGACACATCGGCACCAGGCGACAGAGGCTACAGTTGATTCTGCAGCAGCATCGGCGTTTGCAGGTAAGTCGATGTAGCCTCTGTCGCCTGGTGCCGATGTGTCCTCGCTCGTCCGACACGATGCAGGACCTGGGGCAGGAAGTGACGTCACAGCGTGATCTCTCGAGGACACGCTGTGTGTCTGTGCACTGCCAGAAGCTGGGTGGTAACGAAGAGAAGTGGATGATGCTGATTCGTCATCATTATACACTTCTATTCACAACGCCCAGCTAGTAAAACAAGTAAAAACGCCCAGATGTACACACACAATACACGCCCACTTGGACATAACTTTAAACACGCCCAGTTGTACTTAAGAAAGGCTCATTTGCATAAATATAAAAATGCTCATAACTTGGCCAAAAATGCTCGTTTAAAAATAAATAAAAACGTTACTGTAATCTACATTGCAGCGCCGATCTGCTGCAATACGAGATAGGGGTTTGAAAATCTGGTGACAGAGCCTCTTTAAGTCACAGTAAATCAAAAGTTAAATCAGTAGCCAATGAGTGGTCATTTTGTTTAAATTAGATATATTGCAATTTTTCAATATTGTTATGCTTCCCTATCTAAGGGCAGCAAAGGATAGCGGGGGAGATACTAAACTCAGGGATATATATATTAATTTCTATGAATTTATTCAGTATTTTTATGTTTTAAAAAACTTTTGAGCCCTGCTTCTGCCTGCCCACACACAGTGATTGACAGCTCTCAGTGTATCCAAACTCATATAGGAAAAACCGTCAATCATTCTGTGACATGTGCAACCATATCTAATGCCTTTTTATTTATGCTTCTGTTTTCTCCATTCAAGGGGTTGTCCAGTATTAGGAAAAGGGTCAACTATTTTTCCCTAGAAACATTGCCACTTCTGTTTATAGGCTGTATCTGATATGGCAGTTCAGTCCTATGCACTTGAATAGCGCTTTTTCTAAAAAAAAACAACAAAAAAACAAAACAGACCCCTTTTTCTAATCCTGGACAACCCCCTTTAATATTTTTCTCCTTCCCATCTCAATAGGGGCAGTACCACAGGTGAATATGGAAAACCCTGCAGAGGGAGGAAGCAGGTACTAGGACCTTCAGAGCGGATCTACCTCTGGGACATCATTGGTGTATCTTACTACAGATTATCGTCCATTTTATTTAAAACTTTGTTCTGCTCTGCTGTTTCTATGATTATACAAAGCCACGCAATGTTACATCTTGAACTGCGAGTATGTGGATGTGCACATAACAAATGATGTATCATAGTCTAATTGAATTAAAGCTCCACAGACCATGATTCCACTGTGTCTTACTATATATTATATTTAAAGGGATTCCATTATGTTACTTCCAATGTGCTTAAGACCAATCATTGAATGCTGGTCTTCACTAACCATGTTATAGGTGCAATATTTGCATACCAGATAAGAATATAACATTGTGCTGGTGACTCTATATGGGTTTGAACATGGTCCTATACATGGAGAACCATCAATAATCAATGCCACTAACATCAATTACATTGCTTTTTGTTGCTCTTATGATTTGAAATTATTTTCTCTTAGGACATTTTATGGCATCAAGATTGTCCAGAAACAGATCTCTTCTCTTAGGTATTTTAAAATAATATGAGATAAAGTATGATAAAATAATGTTGGTGTGAGAACCTGGTTCCCCTTAGGTAGAAATCTTTTACGGGGTGCTCTGTCTACTGTCATCAAGTAAGGATGTAATTTCCCTTCAGTCTACTATGGCAACCTTTTGAGAGAGGGTTGTAGTCAAAATTACAGTTGTGTTTCTTAAAGTATTCTATTAGAAAATCATACAGTCAAGCATCTGAGGAAATCTTCAAATAACAGTTATCATATTTGCTCAATTGCTCTTATGGTCTTTTCCATCATCATATCATATTCCAGCAGTGTATATACTATGTGTTCAACAGAATATTTTTTTTTATACTTTTAGTGACTAGTTTTCTGTATAATTCAAGGTGGTCTAAAATCTTAAAGGCTATGTACACCTTTGAGGGCATTATTATTATTTTTAATAAATACATTAGTCAATTGTGTTTAATGTAACTTTGTAATTAGTATTTATTATAAAATAGTTTTACTTTTGGAGATACAGCTGTTCTGTATTCTCGATACGGAGCAGCTGAATCGGTGGTTTCACACTGAATCTTTCAGCCACGCGGACATGACAGGTTCAGTGTCGGCGGGTCACATGCACCATCTGCACTACCGTTCAAAAGTTTGGGGTCACCCAGACAATTTTGTGTTTTCCATGAAAACTCACACTTATATTTATCAAATGAGTTGCAAAATGACTAGAAAATATAGTCAAGACATTGACAAGGTTAGAAATAATGATTTTTATTTAAAATAATAATTTTCTCCTTCAAACTTTGCTTTCGTCAAAGAATGCTCCATTTGCAGCAATTACAGCATTGCAGACCTTTGGCATTCTAGCTGTTAATTTGCTGAGGTAATCGGGAGAAATTTCACCCCATGCTTCCAGAAGCCCCTCCCACAAGTTGGATTGGCTTGATGGGCACTTCTTGCGTACCATACAGTCAAGCTGCTCCCACAACAGCTCTATGGGGTTGAGATCTGGTGACTGCGCTGGCCACTCCATTACAGATAGAATACCAGCTGCCTGCTTCTTCCCTAAATAGTTCTTGCATAATTTGGAGGTGTGCAAAATGGAGTGATAGCCTTCCTTATTCAAAATCCCTTTTACCTTGTACAAATCTCCCACTTTACCAGCACCAAAGCAACCACAGACCATCAGATTACCTCCACCATGCTTGACAGATGGTGTCAGGCACTCTTCCAGCATCTTTTCAGTTGTTCTGCGTCTCACAAATGTTCTTCTGTGTGATCCAAACACCTCAAACTTCGATTCGTCTGTCCATAACACTTTTTTCCAATCTTCCTCTGTCCAATGTCTGTGTGCTTTTGCCCATATTAATCTTTTCCTTTTAATAGCCAGTCTCAGATATGGCTTTTTCTTTGCCACTCTGCCCTGAAGGCCAGCCTCTTCACTGTAGACATTGACATTGGCGTTTTGCGGGTACTATTTAATGAAGCTGCCAGTTGAGGACCTGTGAGGCGTCTATTTCTCAAACTAGAGACTCTAATGTACTTGTCTTGTTGCTCAGTTGTGCAGCGGGGCCTCCCACTTCTCTTTCTACTCTGGTTAGAGCCTGTTTGTGCTGTCCTCTGAAGGGAGTAGTACACACCGTTGTAGGAAATCTTCAGTTTCTTGGCAATTTCTCGCATGGAATAGCCTTCATTTCTAAGAACAAGAATAGACTGTCGAGTTTCACATGAAAGCTCTCTTTTTTCTAGCCATTTTGAGAGTTTAATCGAACCCACAAATGTAATGCTCCAGATTCTTAACTGGCTCAAAGGAATATCAGTTTTATAGCTCCTCTAAACAGCAAAACTGTTTACAGCGGTGCTATCATAATTGCACAAGGGTTTTCATGTGTTTTCTAATCATCCATTAGCCTTCTAACACAGTTAGCAAACACAATGTACCATTAGAACACTGGAGTGATGGTTGCTGGAAATGGACCTATATACACCTATGTAAATATTGCATTAAAAACCAGCTAGAATAGTCATTTAGCACATTAACAATGTATAGAGTGTATTTCTGATTAATTTAATGTTATCTTCATTGAAAAAAACTGTGCTTTTCTTTCAAAAATAAGGACATTTCTAAGTGACCCTAAACTTTTGAATGGTAGTGTAAGTACATAACCCGGCGACACTGAACTTAGATGTGATAGATTACAAGTGGATACTGTGTGTGAGGGACACGCAGGGACCCGCCGACACTGAACACGGCAGGTCCGCGGGTCTGACGGATTCAGTGTAAAACAAGTGATACAGTGATAGAGCTGCTCTTTTTAGACAATACAGAACAGCTGTATCTCCAAAAGTGAAAAAGTAAAACGATTTTATAATAAAGACTCATTACAAAATTACACTAAACACACTGACTGATTTATTTATTTTTTTAAAAAAAAGCCGGTTTAAAGGCACAAGCACGCAGGGCTAATAGTGGACCTGTTTTCATAGAGCTCCGCACCTCAACGGGGGTATCCAGCTATTTTCAGCTATTTACAGCTGCTCACCTCGCTCACATTCCACAGGAGTGACTTCTGCTTCCCCTCAGGGATATTTTGATGGCGAAAGGGAACTCCAAAAAGTCTGGGTTCGTGACCAGATCGACGGCTGCTGAGCCGGAACCTCCATTGCAGATTGCACACGCGAAGCAGGCCATGATGGCGCCGGACCCGTCTCACTCTCCACAGTTGCAGGCAACCTCACCGGACCCGAAACACAGCGTGGATGGAGGTACCCTATGTTTTCAGAGCCCAAGCCCTGCCTCGAATTTGTTTGGTGAAGATTACTCTACTGCTTCCTCTGCAGAACCTGCGGTACAGGGGTTTTCAATTAGTCAGGCTCGCAGGAGGAGGCTTCTCAATTATCCTCCTCACAGCTGCAAGCTGAAACTGGGGTATATTGTGGTGACAAATTTCTTATTGCATGCTTTTCACAACTCTTACAGCAAGAACTTGAAAAACATGTGTAAAGATCACATCTGAACTTAAAGCTGATTTTCATGCTCTGGGGTCTAGAATGGAAGCAATGGAGGCTAAAATTGATAACACAGTGACGACTGTCAACCAGCACTCTGATTGCATTGACGACATACACCAACAGCTTGAGGAAGCCCACTCTAAGCTTGAAGATATGGAAAATAGATCCAGGCGGGAAAATTTCTGTATAAGTGGTCTGTCAGAAAATATCCTGGATTTAGAAACTGCGGTACACTATCTTTTCAAACATCACCTACATGATTTACCTGACCACTACTTTGATAGTGACAGAGTGCATACGGCACTTACAGCTCTCCGCACGGATGGTCTGCCCAGAGATGTGTTGGTGAAGCCTCATTTTTACTCCGTGAAGGAACAGGTTATGAAAGCTTCCAGGACCTCTGAACAGTTACAACTGCGTAACTGCGACATACAGATCTTCGCTGATCTGGCTCCTCGCACGATCCAGCGTTGACAAACATCTGCCCATTGAAAGCAATGGGCTGACGTTTGTCTGTTCACACGAGGCGTATATTTACGCGCCGCTGTCAAAAGACGGCGCGTAAATAGACGCCCGCGTCAAAGAAGTGACCTGTCACTTCTTGGGGCGTAATTGGAGCCGTTATTCATTGACTCCAATGAAAAGCAGCGCCAATTACGTCCGTAATGGACGCGGCGTTCAAGCGCCTGCACATGCCGTTACGGCTGAAATTACGGGGATGTTTTCTGCTGAAAACATCCCCGTAATTTCAGCCGTTACGGACTCTGCCGTGTGAACATACCCTTAGGGTATGTTCACACGCGTAACAAAAAAGTCTGAAAAATACTGAGATGATTTCAAAGAAAACAGCCTCCGATTTTCAGGCGTTTTTGAAGCTGAGAATGAAATTTGGAGCTTCTTTTGAGGCTTCTTTTCAGACGTTTTTTTAGGTGTTTTTTGAGGCGTTTTTCATAGTGCTCAATGGAAAATCAGCTCCAAAAAACGCCTCAAGAAGTGACATGCTACTTCTTTTTACGGAGCGTCTTTTTACGCTCCGTTTTTTGACAGCGAAGCGTAAAGTAAAGTCTCGTGGGAACAGAACATCGTAATTCCCATTGACAGCAATGGGCAGATGTTTGTAGGCGTATTAGGGGCATTTTTTCAGGCGTAATTAGAGGTGTAAAACGCCCGAATTACGTCTGAAACCACTGCGTGTGAACATACCCTTAGACTCCCATGATTTTGTTGATGCCTGGAGATCCGCCAATCTCCCCACCAGGGATTTTCCCCACCTTTTATTCTCATGCCCACTTATGTTACTCTCGCATAGACCATCTCTTTTTCCATCGCAGCTCTTAAATAATCTACTCTATGCCAAAATACACCCCATTTCGTGGTCAGATCATGACTTGGTTCTGTTTACATTGGATTGCTTCTGGCTTAAACCTCGGTCTAGTTCATGTCATTTGAACAAGTCCCTTCTGACAAATCCCCAAATATCCCAAGAAATTGTAACTGAACTTGAACACTATTTCCAAATTAATTGCGCGACTGACACTTCCCCAGCTATTAACTGGGAGGCCCACAAAGCTACCCTTAGAGGGAAACTTATTCAGATTGCCTCACATTTAAAAAGAACTAGAGAGCAAACTCTTGAAGATAAGGAAGCTGCTTATTTAGCTTTAGTTAGACAACAAAAGGCAGATAATAAACTTGATTTACGGTCTAAAATTGAAATTGCCCGTACCGAACTTAATTTGTACCTTACGACTATCGTAGAACGTCACATTTGTTGGAAGCAATATAGTTTTTTTTTGCCCGAAGTAACAAACCAGGCACCCTTTTAGCTCGGAAACTTGCTCCATTGCCTCGTAACTTTATGGTCCCTAAACTAAGGCTAGCGAACGGTAATCTCACCCAGCACCCTAAAGAGGTTCTCACAGGGCCGCCATCAGGAATTTCAGGGCCCCATACAGCTAAATTTTCTGGGCCCCCCTACCGTGGCACCGCTTGTTAACGGTACTCCATCCAGCACTATATCATGCTACCCAGGGCCGCCATCAGGGGGGTATTAGGGGTACTGATGTGAGGGGCCCGACCAAACCTAATTGAAAGGGGGGCCTGGCAACTGCCGCGACTTGCCTTTGGTAGAAAAAAAACAGGCCCCTGCAATGGGGCCCGTTTTTTCACCAAAAGAATGTCATGAGCTGCGGGGCCCCCCCTCTCATCATGGGGGCCGTCAAACACCGCCTGCGCGACCGATCGCGCGCACCCGCAAACTCCCACGCGCGCGCACTCGCAAACTCCCACGCGTGCGCACTCGCAAACTCCCGCGCGTGTGCACTCGTGAGCGTCCGCGACCGCGCAACGGCGACCGCACGCACCCGCAATTGACAGCGCATGTGTCCGCGAGCGCGCACCCGCGACCGCCTGCCCAGGCACCGGCGACCGACTGGAACCACGCACTGAATTTTGAGGCAGATTTTGACCTGCCCACACTATCTTGCCGCGTTTTTTGCCCGCGGCGATTGAGGACAGCAGACAAAAAATGCAGCGAAAAATGCATTTTCTGCCTCCAAATGATTTAGATGGGAGGTCAGAGGCGGAACAGCGGAAAGAAAGGACGTGCTGCTTTTTCTTTTTTCTGGCTCCTATTGATTTCAGATTAAATCAATGGGAGGCGGTTTTGGAAGTTGTTTGGTGCTGATTCTGACGCAGTGTCCGAGTCAATATCAAGGCCCAAAAACTCTGTGAACTGGGCCTTATTGTTAGGGCTTATTCAGACGAACGTGTAATACATCCGTGCAACGCGCGTGATTTTCACACGCCTCGCACGGACCTATGTTACTCTATGGGGCCGTGCAGACTGTCAGTGATTTTCATGCAGCGTGTGTCCGCTGCGTAAAACTCACGACATGTCCGATATTTGTGCGTTTTTGGCGCATCACGCACCCATTCAAGTCAATGGGTGCGTGAAAATCACACCCAGCACTTCCCCAGCAGTATGAACTATGAATGAAAACAGAAAAGCACCACGTGCTACAAACATACAAACAGAGTATTATAATGATGCCGGCTGCGCGAAAATCACGCAGCCACGCATCATACGCTGCTTCCACACGGAGCTGTTATGGACCTTTTGCATGCACAAAACGCCACGTTTTTTGCGCGTGCAAAAAGCACACGCTCGTGTAAATCCGGCCTTAGGGTAGGAACACACTAGGCATGAACACTGCGGATTTTATGCAATACATTTTATTGTGGAAAATCCGCAGCGTATTACAGTCGCAGCAGAGTGGATGAGATTTGAACAAATCTCATCCACACGCTGCAAAAAAAATTGACCTGCAGTGTGGCTTTTTAAGCCGCAGCATGTCAATTTATTCTGTGGAATCGCTGCTCCTCTGTTGCGGAAATGCTGCGGTTCTGCCGCAAAAATCACAAATGAGAAAAAAAAAAGGTCCTTTTTTAAATTGATAAAAAAGTTTAGACGTGCCCCGGCCGTAGTCCTGGTGACGCGATCCTCTACTCTTAGCGCAGCCCGGCCTCCTGTCATGACGTTTCATCCCATGTGACTGCTGCAGCGGTCATATGGTCTACAGCGTCATCCCAGGAGGCGGGGCTACGTTCAGAAGAGAGAGATGCGTCACCAGGACTACGGCCGGGGCAAGTCTAAACTTTTTTTTCCCTGCAGGATTCCCGCAGCGGACATGCCTCACGAAACCTGTGCCACTATTTGGTGCGGTTTTGCTGTCGGAATTCCCTGCGGCTACCGGGGCGGATAAGCTGTGTAGTTTTACTCAGCATATCCGCCTAGTGTGTCCCTTATGATCTCGCTCCTGGAGCTGCTGCCTGTTTCTAAATAGGCAATTGGTCCAGTAGAATTTGGAATTATTTTTTTTTGTGAACCAGCTTAAAAAAATACAAAACTTTTGTGTTAGGGCCTGTTCACATCACCGTTCGCTTCCGTTCCGGGGTTCCGTCTGAGGTTTCCGTCGGGTGAACCCCGCAACGGAAAGTGAAAGCACAGCTTCCGTTTCCGTCACCATTAGCGCAGTCGACTACGCTATTGATTCCGTCCGAAAACCAGCCGGAATGGTGACGAACGGAAACCATTAGCGATGTTTCCGTCACCATTGAGATCAATGGTGACTGAAACGGAAGCTGTGCTGTCACTTTCACTTTCCGTTGTGGGGTTCACCCGACGGAAACCTCAGACGGAAACCCCGGAACGGAAGCGAACGGTGATGTGAACAGGTCTGTCTTCGGTCCAGACGTCCAGTCCTTCAGCTCCAGCCAGGCTCCTGGTAAGTTGTGTCCATGTGTGTGTCCGCGGCTGCGCGCGCTGGCGAACGCGGGTGCGCGCCTCCGGGCTTTCGCGGGTGCGCGCGCGTGCGGTCTCGAGTGTGGGCGTTCGTGGGTGCGTGCTCACGGACGCTCGCGAGTGCGCACGCGCGGGAGTTTCCTTGTGCGTGCGATCGGTCTCGCGCGCGGGCTGTTCGACGGCCCCCATGACGAGAGGGGGGGCCCGCAGCTCACAACATTCTGTGGTGAAAAAAACGTTTAATTTCATTCTACTCCTCCCTGTATAAATCTCCTCCCCAGGTAGATAAATTGAAAGCTTTCTTTCAGGATATCTCCCTGCCTGTATTACAAGTCCCCCACAGAGATAATATGGAGGCCCCTATATTACTAAAGAAGTTTTGGCTGTGATTAAATCCCTCAAATCAGCTAAATCCCCATGACCAGATGGGTTCTCTAATCTATACTATTAAAAATATGTGGCTGTTTTGGCCTCTCACTTGGTCACCCTCTTTAATGCTTTGAGGGATGGTGGTTCTCCTGGACCTGAAGCCCTCAGGGCGTACATTTTTGTGATCCCAAAACCAGGTAAAGACCCCTCTTCTTGTCAAAATTATAGGCTAATATCACTAATTAATGTCGACATGAAGATTCTTACTAAAATCTTGGCCACGAGACTCCATGCATTTCTAGAACAATACATTCACCCTGATCAGGTGGGTTTCGTACCAAACAGACAAGCGGCTGATCAGACTAGAAGAATCATTGATCTTATATCCCTTCTTTATTCACATTGGGATGGATCGCAGAAAACGGGAGCACTGTGCCTGTCGCTGGACCTGCATAAAGCTTTCGATTCCCTGACCTGGGACTGCTTATTTTTTGTTTTAAGGCGCTGGGGGTTTGGCGATAAATTTATTACCCTTTTGAAAAGTCTATACTCGACTCCATCTGCCCAGGTAATGATCAAGGTATTTTTCTCAGAACGTATATCCATAGCCCGGGGGACGAGACTGGGGTGCCCTCTCTCCCCTATCCTTTTTGTCTTGGCAATTGAGCCTCTGGCCCACTTGATCAGGATGAATAAAGACATAAAGGGAGTTTAGGTTAGGGGTCAGACACATAAGTGTGCACTATATGCGGACGACATCTTATTGGTATTGTCATCCCCCCTTACGGTCCTCCCGAATCCTTATCACGTCTTAGACCAATTTTCCCAAATCTCAGGATTGAAAGTCAACCATGAGGTCTTGAACATCAGCATTCCACATTCCATGGCCAAGTTGATACAACTGAACTTTGTGCTTAGATGGAGGGAAGGCAAAATCTCCTATCTGGGGGTTCACCTCACTCCTTGCTATTCCACCCTTTTTTGCACAAATTTTCTCCCTCTCGAACAAAAACTGAAAACAGAACTGTTGCACTGGGCTACTATGCCTCTTTCCTGGTTCGGCAGGATAGCAGCTATTAAAATGACGGTTCTTCCCAGAATCTTATACATCATCCACACTTTACCAATAGATATCCCTACCCCCTTTTTAAAAGACCTTCAAAGTCTTATATGGTCCTTAATTGGGGGTCCTAATCAATGTAGAGTCCAACAAAGTACTCTCTATGCTCCTAAAGTCTCGGGGGCTTTGAAGTAGAGCAAAAGAGTAGATGGGATCCAGCGCAATGAAAAAATGTATCTCCCAAACGGTAATATTAAAATGTAAACTGGTTCCAGTTTTATTAGATAACAGAGTAAAAACGGGAGTCAATGTCCCACAGAGGAAAGGTGGATGTATGAAAAAATATATATGTGCTGCCTACGCGTTTCAGACGATCTCCTCGTCCTTAGTCATGGCTGAAGTGAGTTTTCTGACGGCAGGTTTAGGGTTTATATCCGGTCCATCACGGGTGATATTTGATTGCGGTTCAATGGAATTAAGGTGAAACGCAGGAATGTGACTGAAGAAAACAATAGCACGTGTCACACGATAAGAGACAACCACGTGTACAATACCGTGCCGAAGATCGTGACGCGTATTTTCGTAAGTAGAAAACATTTTTATATATTAATTACTAATAGTTGGTTGTTGGATAATATTTGAATTGTCAAATAATATGTTATTCTTCAGGAAAACTAATAGTTTGCCGATTGGACCGGAGATAAGCCCCAAGATGTTATAAAACCTTGTGCGTCAGAAATAGTACTTGGGAATAGAAAATTGTGTATTTTAGGGAATGCTTAAAAATTATTAAAGAATGTAGGATAAAAAGTGACTTACATTGACACCTAAATATATATACGATGAACAAATTCATTATTGCTACGTAGAGTTGAAGATTACAAGACCTACACAGTAATTGTGAATATATGTTGGTATGATATGAACATAAATGAAAATATGATGCCAGAGCAGAGAGAAGTTTAATGTCGTAAACTAATATTTCTTAGTTCGATAATACGAAAAAAGAAACAGTGTTATGGAGAAGGCTGACATCTGTGATTTATAACATGAGGTTGAATGCCTTGGTGTACTTAAAGCCAGTATTTGCATAGATATGGGTATGGTGCCAAAGAAAAGGGAGATTTGATACTATAAGATGATAGTTATTTATCTAATAGTGCGAAAAATTAATATTAGGAAAAAAGCTGTCATCTTAAATTTGTCTCTTTTCATCAAGATCTTGCCAAAGGGCTTAAAATAACTAGACGTACTTGCAAAGGATGTTTTTGTTATTTTTAAATAAATCCCAAAGGGTCTATAATTGTAAGATCATTATTTATATTACTCTTAAAAGCTTGGAAATTTCTGGTTTAAGAGAGAGCCTATTTGTATGGAGGTTTATATACCAACTGTATATTTTTATTAATATTAATTATAATAAAGTTTGTATACCAACTGTATATTTTTGTTAATATTAATTCTAATAATGGAACATAAGTTATTTTTTTAAATTTAATCCGTGAGGATGTCTGGTTTTTAAACGAAAAATCCAATAGGCTTCCCTTCCCAGTGTTTTATGTTTCAAATTCCCACCTCGTTTCGGTGTGTGTACCTTTTCAATGGCATAGCATTTGAGTGAGTTAGTAGATCTGTTATGGCAGTGAATGAAGTGTTTGGCTGCACTAGATATATTTGTAATATTGGGATTCCTGATATAACTTAGGTGTTCCAAAATTCTCAATTTAAATTTGCGACTAGTGCAGCCTATGTATTTCAGGTTGCAAGTTGTGCATTCCAGAGCGTAGACTACAGCTTCGCTATTGCAATTAATGTAATTTTTTATGGGGAAGCTGTGTGTGTCCGTGGAATCCATAAAGGTTTTTCTGGGAGAAGCGTAAGAACATATTTTACACGGGTGTGTGCCACATCTGAAGAAACCCTTTTCTTCCAACCATGAACTTTTACGTGCGTCTGTCCGTAATATGGAAGGGGATAGGACATTGCCTATAGTAGGGGCTTTACGAGCTACTACTCTGCAGCCCTTTTTCAAGATATTTTCTAGAATTTGATCCTCCATAAGAATTGGTAGATGTTTGAGGATAATATCTTTTATTTTTGGAAATTGGTTGCTATATTGGAGAATAATGGCTGGTTTGTTTGTATCTGATACTATGGATTTGTTGGTATTGGTCAACATATTCTCCCTACTTCTTTTTGATGTAATTGAGGCAGCTCTTTTAAGTGTCCAGTTTGGATATCCTCTATCCTGTAATCTTTTGGAAATTATATTTTGTTCCGCTACAAAACTAGATTCGGTATTACAGTTACGTTTGGCCCTATACATTTCACCTACCGGAATAGTTGTTATTGTTTGCTTGGGGTGGTTACTTTTTGCATGGAGAATAGTGTTCCCCGAGATGGGCTTTCGGTATGTTTTGGTATATATCGTTTCGCCCACAATCCCTCTAAGTTCAAGATCCAAAAAGATTGTATTATTGGGATGAAAAGTATGGGTAAATTTGAGATTCTCTGTGTTGGAATTGAGGTAGCTCATGAAAGGAGATATATCAGAAATTTGTCCCTTCCATATAAATAGCAGGTTGTCTATATAACGACCATACCAATGTATGTACGTGTTAAAGATGTTGTTATCCGAAAAAATATACAATTCTTCCCACCATGCCATTACCAAGTTGGCCAAGGAGGGTTAAAATTTTGCCCCCATTGAAACACCCTTGAGTTGAAGGTAGAATTTATGATTAAATTGGAAATAATTGTGTTGCATCAAAAATAATGAAACATCTAGAATATATATCAGGAGCTCATGACTGTATGGGCTGTGTTTGGATAGGTGGTGCCTAAGTGCTGCGTATGCCACCGCATGCGGTATGCTAGTGTATAATGAAATGACATCACAATTAAGCCAAACATATTCTTGGGACCATGTTTCATTCTGAAACGATCTAAGGACATCTTGAGTGTCTCTAAGAAAGCATGGAGTATTCGTTGCCAGGGGCTGCAGAAGGGAATCCAGCCATTCTGAGAACCTTTCCAGAAGTGATCCTATACCAGATACAATGGGTCTCATCGGTGGAGGGTTGATATTTTTATGCGTCTTCGGAAGAGCATGTAGGATGGGAGTAGTTGGACATTCCACATCAATGTATGATGACTGCTCGGGGGCTTTCTCTTGGTTTTACCGAATCTCACTAAATACTACTATTCTGCTTGCCTGACACCCTTAGTCACACTCCCCAGTGTAAGTAACCAAACACGTTGGATTTCTATTGAACAGGCAGCTAATCCTGATGTTCCTGTAGATCAGTTGTTATGGCTGAAATCCAAATACAGACCACCTGTGTTATGCCCGCTCCTCTCTTCTTCCTTGGCGCTGCAGGATAGGTGGAATCGCAGATTCCGGCTCTGTTCTATACACACACCTGCAGCCAGATTATTTGCTAATCCTGATTTTGCTCCTGGAATGCAACCGTCAGTGTTCCAATGGTGGTTGGACAAAAATCTATACCGTATTTGACACTTCTTTGATAGACTAGGCGTAAAACCCTGTAATTTTTATCAGTCTATATATCACATGCCGGACTCTGAGATTTTTCGCTTTCACCAGATTCACCATTTTATGTCCTCATTTAAACCTACTTCGGTTCTGCAAAGTACTTCAGTATTTGAGAATTTATGCTTGAATAATTCTAGTGGTCATCATCTCTTGTCTAATATTTACTCATTTTTGGTTTCTCCTTCGTACAAACTGTCATATGTCTACATGGGAGATGGACTTACACACATCCTTTACTGTTAGAGAATTTCAAGATAGGGCAGAATGTACTGCAAACATTTTCATTAACGCTTAGTTGGTCGAAGCCAATTATAAAGTATTTTTACAATGGTACTTAGTTCCCTCTAAACTGGCCAAGATGTTCCCTTCTTCCTCATCTTCCTGCTTCAGACACTGTCGATGTGTGGGAGACCCTCTGCATATATGATGAGGGTGGTGGTGTTGCCCGAAGGTACGCCTGTTCTGGCGACGAATCTTTAATATGTTATATTCTATAACTCAGATTAACTTGAAGCTTTCCCCATCACAGGCATTACTTAATGAGACCGTCCCAGGATTATCTAAGGCATCTCATTTGTATCCTTTCTTTTCCTGTCAGCCAAAATTGCTATAGCTACATCCTGGAAAAGTCCTGTGATTCCTCTTCATCTGGTTAAGACTAAACTGAATTTGATTCTGGTCAATGACCGTTTACACTGTATGGTCTAAGATAAGGAAGATCTCTTCCTTCAAGTTTGGTAGCCATGGCTCAGATACCTTGGGATGATCTCTTAGGTTCATTTTGCCTAGAAGACATTTGACCCTCATTCTCCTACCTTTCCCCCCACTTTTCCCTCTTTCTCTCCCTTTCTTTTACTCCTTTCTTTTTTTTAAATGTGGCAATATTTGGAATATATCTTTCTGTCATGATTCAATTTATGGGGATTGCCCCCGGATGCTAATTGCATTGTTTGATGTACAGTTTATATTTTCTTGAAAACCTTCAATACAAATTATTGAAACATAAAAATAAAATGCCCTCAAAAGTGTATATAGCCTTTAACACCTTCCCGACATTTGACGTATCCATACGCCAAAGTCGGCAGGGGAAGTATGGAGCGGGTGTCAGCTCCAAACGATCCCGCTCGTTTAACTCAATAGCGACCGCAGCATTTAAATCATTAGAAAGAGTGGGGCGACCCCCTCTAACAGCTCATCGTGCCCCCCGCAACACAATCACAGGGGGGGGGCGATGGTTGCAACGGCTGCCTGGGGGCTTAATGAAGCTCCCCAGGACCGCCATCTTTGTACACCTATTAAGCCCTGCCTCCGGCTTAATAGGTGCCTATCAGAATCACGATATACTGCAATACATTAGTATTGCAGTATATTGTGCAAGCGATCTAACGATCGCTGGTTGAAGTCCCCTAGGGGGACTAATAAAAAAACTAAAAATGAGTTAAATAAAGTTTTTTTTTATGTAAATAAAAAAAAATATTAAAAGTTCAAAAAAAAAAGCTTTTCCCATTTTCCCCCTAGAGCATAGTAAAAAATAAATAAAAATAAACTTAAATGGTATCGCCACATCTTTAAAAGTCTGAACTATTACAATATATCATTATTTAACCCGCACGGTGAACGCCGTAAAGAAAAAAATTGTAAACGCCAGAATCTCTATTTTTTGGCCACCTAATCTCTCACAAAAAATGAAATAAAAAGTGATCAAACCATCGCATGTACACCAAAATGGTATTATTAAAAACTACAGCTTATCCCGCAAAAAATAAGCCCTCATACCACTTAATCGACGTAAAAATAATAAAGTTATGGTTCTTAGAATTTGGCGACACAAAATAAATTTTCGTTTTTACTTTTAAAAGTAGTAAAATATACAAAAAACTATATATATTTGGTATCTCCGTAATCGTATTGACCCACAGACTAAAGATAATATGTTGTTTTAATTGCACAGTGAATTCCGTAAAAACGGCGTGCAAAAAACCATGGAGGAATCGCTTTTTTCATTTTCTACCCCACAAATAATTTTTTTACCGTTTCCTAGTACATTATATGGCAAAATAAATTGTACTTCTAAAAACTACAACTCGTCCCGCAAAAATCAAGCCCTCATAGGACTATATTGACAGAAAAATAAAGACGTTATGGGTTTTGGAATGTGGGGAGGAAAAGACTAAAATGAAAATCTGAAAATGGGCTGCGGCGGGAAGGGGTTAAAGATGTAACTTTTTTAATGTCCCCCCGTAGAGAGCGTCACACAGCGCCCTATAGATAGCATCACACAGCCCCCTATAGATAGAGCCACACAGCACTCCCCCTAGTATATAGTGCTGCACAGCGCTCCCTTCCTTATATATAGTGCCACACAGCGCCCCCCCCCTTGTATATAGTGCTACACAGCGTCGCTACAGTGCAGCCCTAGGATGACATTTTATCCCATATGACTGCTGCAGTCTGTGATTGGCCTGTGATTGGCTGCAGCGGTGACATGGAGTGAAACGTCATCCCAGGAGGCCGGCCCGGACGAAGAAACAGAATTCTGGGCAAGTATAAGATTTTTATTTTTTCTAAATTGCGTTTTTACAGAACATCTGCTATCTGTTGCGGGTTTTACCTCCCCATTGAATTAAATGGGGAAAACCCGAAACAAATGAGCAGCGTTTACGCAAATACAATTGACATGCTGCGGAATAAAAACCGCACCGCAGGTCAATTTCTGAGCTTTTTTTCCCCACCTATCATTTACGCAGCGTGTGATGAGAATTGTTCACATCTAATCTACTCTGCTGCTACTGTATTAGGGCTTGTCCACACTTAACGGAATTGCTGTGTTTTTTCCGCCTGGAAAATATGCAGAATACAGTAGTGGCAAAGTGAGTGAGATTTACCAAATCTCATCCAGACGCTGCGTAAAACTTCCGACCAGACATTTCTTGTACTGCAGCATGTAAATGCCTGCTGCGGAAAGTGGACAGAATTGCTGCGTTTTTTCAGAGGAGATGTTACCATCTCCCAACATTGAGAAAAACGCAGCAAAATACGCACCATTTTCTGCAGCAAAAATGCAGGAAATGGTGCTTTTTTTCTGCAACGGAATTTCTGCTAGTTTCTACGGAATTGCTGCAGATATATATATATATATATATATATATATATACACACACACTATATATACACACATACACACACTATATACATACATACACATGTACACATCACAGACACACATGAGTATGCACATTATACACATATAAAGTACACATTGTAAACACACATGAGTATGCACATTATACACATATAGAGTACACATTGTAAACACACATGAGTATGCACATTATACACATATAGAGTACACATTGTAAACACACATGAGTATGCACATTATACACATATAAAGTACACATTGAAAACACACATGAGTATGCACATTATACACATATAAAGTACACATTGTAAACACACATGAGTATGCACATTATACACATATAGAGTACACATTGTAAACACACATGAGTATGCACATTATACACATATAGAGTACACATTGTAAACACACATGAGTATGCACATTATACACATATAAAGTACACATTGAAAACACACATGAGTATGCACATTATACACATATAAAGTACACATTGAAAACACACATGAGTATGCACATTATACACATATAAAGTACACATTGTAAACACACATGAGTATGCACATTATACACATATAAAGTACACATTGTAAACACACATGAGTATGCACATTATACACATATAAAGTACACATTGTAAACACACATGCACTTACCTTTTATGTAGGATATTTGTGAAGGGCGTTCAGCAGGTTGATGTGGTGGGAGAATTCACACAGCGTTTCTCCTGCTCACAGCCCGACACAGAGCCCGCAGACAGTCTCCCCTCCCCCATGTCCCGACTGCTAGCAGCAGGAGGAGAGATGTGTAGAGCAGGGAAGGGGGGCTGGAGGGGGAGTTTCAGCACAGACCACGGCTGCTAAGTAAGAAAGAAGCTCACCTCGCCTCATGACAGGTGCGGTCCTGGCACTGGGTCTCCCTCCGGTACTAGCGACGCCACCGGGCATGAGGGGGTTCGGGCGGCCATGGGTCCCCTGGGAGCCTTGGGCCCCGGGCGGCCGCCCGAACCGCCCTAATGATGATCCACCACTGTTAGTAAGTAGCAATATACATCCGTCTTTGACTTGGTTTTCCTGGTTCGAACCGCAACTCCAGATTGTTTAAGGAGTGAATCTCTCCCCTCCTTTCTCGTCCGTGACGAAGTGGATCAATTTCCTTGCTCAGAATACAGGTAGGTGGAAATTCAGTAACCGCATGCATCACCACTGTCTCTGATGAAGTCCCAGCTGGGATGAAACGCGTAAGACTATCGCACGGTGGTGAGAGACGTCATCACACCATTTACTTCCGGCGTGGTTGTTTGTAGCTCCATGCCACAATCCACGCTTGGTTTGTTAACCACTATACTGGCCTTCACTATACATCCTTGTACCTGAAACCAAAATAACCTCTGTCAAGGACGAGGGAGGGGATTCAATCCTCAAAGGATATTAACCCGCGGCTCTACATTTTGAAGTACCTGACTTGCATGTTCTATATCTAGTGCAGGGCCTACGGGGGCTATGCAAAAAAAGGGATTCCTTTTTTTTTTTTCTTTGAATCCTTGTGTCATGTTCTGTACCACCCCCTCAGGTCCTGCAATAGGTCTAACACAGTGAATCAGTTTTTGCCCAAAGTGTTGCTTTAATGAATAAGACCTTGTGCACATTTTTGGAGTTTCCTACATAAACGGTACAAGCCCTTTATAAACACTGCTACATACACATACATATTTATATGGCTCCTATTAAAAGAATGCATTTGCTGTAAGCTCCCCCTAGTGGTGATTTCCAGCAGCCTTTGCGAGAGTCTTGCCTGCTCTTCCTGGGGTTCTGCTGGTGCCCTATCTTGGGAGATACCTAGGCAATCCAGGAGTGTAGGAAAGTCACTTGCAAAGGCTGCCGTCACATTCAGAAATCTAGAAATGCATGCATTTTACATTATTATTATAATGTGAATTTTTACGTACTGATAGTTTTCAAGATCTATGCTTGCTGTCAGTGAATGGAAAGTTTATAATCTCATCCAAAGAATAAGAACCTGTAAAGTTCTAATGCTTATCACTGCTAAGAGTTGCTATGATTGTATGTACACTAGGGAATCATCTGTCCTACAATTCTCTCCTGTGCATATAGCTTGTTGCAATGTATCAGTGCAAGTAAAATGTATCTGCCTAGAGGTCACACGATTAAGCTCAGAACATTGCGGGCCCATGTACACGACCGTATATTACGGACTGTAATTACAGACCCATTCATTTCTCTTGGTCACGGACACCTTTTCGTATTTTTACGGATGGGTGTCCGTGCTGAAAAAATTATAGAACCTGTCCTATTCTTGTCCGTAATTACGGTACAGACTCTCCCATAGAAGCCTATGGCCGCTTCCATAAATACGGATGGCTACAAATGTGAATTCGTAAACCGTCCGTATTTACGGAAGCGTTGCTATGCAAAATGTTGGTGACAACATTTGCAGCCTCCCTCTTTTTTACGCTGCGTATATACGGATCGAATACGGATGCAATACGGACCGTATTTGCGGACACCATTCTGTGTATACAGATAAGTTACGGATGACTTAACGGACAGTATTTACAAAAATACGGTTGTGTGGTCGATAGTAAGGTAAGGTAAGCATTTTGAAAGACTGTAAGGAGCTATTGTAAAAGTTACTAAAGCTTACAGAGCCTGGTTTGACTTGCCTGAGGAAGGTGGAGTAACAGTATGGGTAATGATTTAGATTATGATACAGTATGGCTATAGTCATGATATATCATCTCACCAGAGCAATAATGAGAATATAGGCAATCCTCCGTGTTTTTCTATAGAGGTTAAAGCTGCGACAGAGAGGGTTGGGGTCCATTACAGGTTTCTATGGTAACTGAACTGCCGAAAGTAACCCTGTGTGCCCATCTGCTCAGCTGTGGAGAATACTCCTATATTTCACCCTTACTTACCTATATTTAAAGTTAAACTGGCATTTTTGCCATACGTAAAACTCTCCCATAAAATGAAATATATTCTAGGGAATCTAATGATTTACTTTGTCCATTTGGGAGAGCTTCTGTAAATAAAGCACTTTGGTATTTGCTAATATTTTACAGCCTCATTAAATCATAAGTGCTTTCTTCCATTTACAGTATTTCTGAACACCTTTTAAAGAGCGCTTGTCCTCATTAGGATTAATTGTTAACTAAGAGACACAAACTTCCAAAATAGCAATTCATTTTTACTTTTCTAATTGAATTAGTGGGTTTATTGTGTTCCATTTAACCAGGAAGGAAGCTTGACTCACATGCAATGCCAAATCAAGTCAATATTTATTAGTGTTAATGTGTGTTCATTGAATTACCTCAAACCATAGAGACAAAAATGTTCACAGCACTCAACAAATAATGTAAGTAAAGGGAGAAGACTGTCAGTGCATTTCTCATGTATTACGTTTATTCTAAGAAAATGGTTGAACCATTACACAGAATTATTCCGAGATGTTTCTACAAATAGGCCTTTGAGTATTCGAGCATGAATCCCCTAAAACATTATATTGGAGAATGTATACATGGTAAAATTATCTTGTACAAGTTAAAGGGATGCATTTCCAATAGAAAACTATCTGGGGAACTGAAGTAGCATGAAGTCCTATAGAGGAACTAATAACCTTATCAGTTCTATCTCCTCTCCTACAGTCAATAATCGTGTCCCCCAGATTTTGTGCCGTAAGACCTCATGCACATGGCTGTATTATGGTTCTGTACAACCTCCGCTGTATTATGGTACCCATTGACTGATCTAGGGCCCTACTGTACCTCCCTATGCCTCTGATTTCATACAGAAGCATTTCGAGATTTTTCCTGTCAGATTACATCAGATTACATCTGACATATGGCACGACATGGAGAACCATGAGGTGCGACATGGTGTCCTGGCACTGGCAGCACTGAAGTCATAAAAGATCCAAACAGTCTCTGGCACACTTATGCATTGTGTGCATCATGCCTTAAAGCAGAATACCTTCTTACAGGCACTAGTGTGCAGATGTTTATGAATCATCAGAAAACCTTACTATGCCACGCCAACCCCTTTAGTCACCAGGCACAGCATGTCTCTCTCTGGCCAATGTCTAAATGATGTGTCACCATGTGTCTACCAAAGTTTAAAAGATGTGTCAACCCTCTCACCTCTCTAAGGCCATGTTCACATCTGTATCTAATGCTCTGTTTGTAGGCTCTGTCGCATATTCATTCAAATTTAAAAGGAAAATTAGCGCTGCACGCAACATTAATTTTTCTGTCAAAACGGCAGAACTCGGCAGGCCCCATTGTTAGTCAAAGGGTTTCATCGGCTGCCGCTGGTGTCCATCGTTCAACGAATCCAGCACTGCATTGTAGCTTCTCTTATAAGCAGAAGCCATGATGCAGATGTGAACATGGCCCTAGATGCTTTGGCAACATGTCACCCTTAAAGAGGCTCTGTCACCACATTATAAGTGCCCTATCTCCTATATAAGAAGATCGGCGCTATAATGTAGGTGACAGTAATGCTTTTAATTTTGAAAAAAAGATCTATTTTAAACCACTTTATGAGTGATTTTTAGCTTTATGCTAATGAGTTTCTTTATGCCCATGTGGGCGTGTTTTTACTTTAGACCAAGTGGGCGTTGTACAGAGGAGAAATCGTGGTTTAAAATAGATCGTTTTACGAAATAAAAAGCATTACTGTCACCTACATTATAGCGCCAATCTCCTTTGGATATGTTCACACGTACACGTCCGATACGCCTTAAATTACGGAGCTGTTTTCAGGAGAAAACAGCTCCGGAATTTCAGACGTAAAGGCAAGTGCAGGTGTTTTTCGCAGCATCCATTACGGACGTAATTGGAGCTGTTTTTCTATGGAGTCAATGGAAAACGGCTCCAATTACGTTCCAAGAAGTGACAGGCACTTCTTTGACACGGGCGTCTTTTTTACGCGCCGTCTTTTAACAGCGGCGCGTAAAAAAAATGACCGTCGGCGCAGAACATCGTAAAGCTCATTCAAATGAATGGGCAGATGTTTGCCGGCGTATTGGAGCCGTATTTTCGGACGAAATTCGAGGTTAAAACGCCCCAATTACGTCCGTAAATAGGGTGTGTGAACCCAGCCTTATATAGGAGATAGGGCACTTATAATGTGGTGACAGAGCCTCTTTAAGCATAGACAGCAATGTATCTAGCGTTGATATGTGGGCATTGTTGCTGTCACTTTTATGGTGACTTTCTTATAAGCGCCCTGAGAGTGGCAAGTTTATGAGTATCAGTCTATGCGCATTTGCATGTATCTTTGCTTGTATGAATCTACCTTGACTTTATAAAATCCATAGCACGCCACTGTTTCTAGTAATAGAAATTTCCGAGCGGAGAAGTTTAACTGTTCTATAGTGTTCTTTTATTCTGGATATCAGTGGTGGTCCAAGATCTCAGACTTCACCAATGTGATCTTCTCACGTGTTTCTATAACATATCAGAAAATCATATTCCCCTTTAAAATCAGAAAATGTGAACACAAACAGCAAATCAAACCATCAATTGGGTAATCTGCATAAAGAAGCGCCTGTGGTATTTCCATGTTATCTTGTTAAAGTCCTGCTCTCAATGAGAAAGGTGCGGTATTGCAGACATCCGATTCTGTGCACGCTGAGGGATTATACTGTGTTTTTTGTTGTTAAGATTTTCTCTCTGCAAGTTTAACGTATTTACTCACCAGGTACCTATCAAATACTTCATTGTTGTTGTAAGGGCTAATGACATCCCTGCTGCGCTTCAGATTGAGGTAACAACAGCTTCTGTATTTGCTTATTGGAAAGCTGACAATCTCACAGTTCTATCCAGACTTCAGGATTTCTGAGTGGTCCAGTGGACGTTCTTTCTATTTGTATAGAAATGACACATCATTTCACTAAAAGTCTGTAGGCAAAGCTTGATCAGGGGACTGTAGAGTGCGTACACTCCTACCGGGGGGAAGTGGCTTCACCTACTCACCTTCCCCATTAATGGCCATACCTTTTCCCAAACCCCCTGTCCCTCTAATAAGACTCAGACTCTTGGTTTGGATAAATTTGGCCACAGCAGCCATTTTATTTACAAACAAACATCAAGAACAACAATTTACAAATAATAATAACAATGGAAGGGGAGTCCTTGGAGCTACAAAAGTCTGTCACGAAACAGCCCACCTGCATAGTATTTTACTCCCAGCCGTCACCCTACTGGCTCAGGGGCACCGTTATACCTGCAGTTGGCTGACCTCAACCGCAACCACTCCCCGGGACACCACCCAGCGGGAGCCCAAAATTGACCACTCCTCGGGACACCACCCAGCAGGAGCCCAAATTGACCAGACTACCAACCATAATAAATTGGGGAGGGACCATACCCCCTATGAATCCCCCCCCCCACAGTAATTTACCACCAACTCCAAGGACCCCCAATCCGCCTTACAACTGCTGCGACATTGCAAAACTGTTCCACAGCATCCTCTGGTACCTGCGGAAAAACAAAAACAACGAGCAACAAAGCGAAATACCAAAATAACAACACAGACGAACACAACATTTTGGGAGGGAGGGTGGGACAAGCTTCCCTGTGCTGTTAACTAAAGATGGCGGCGTCCTTCCTCTCTCCTACCCTTAAGTAACCTGACCTCGCCCCACTCACATACGCCCCCTCCTAACCACACCCCTAACTCCTTAACTCCTTCCCTTCCTAACATCCCTGATCATGGTGGCCTCCCCCTATGGCATTCTGCCGGGTCCAGCCTGTACTTTACTGCTGCCAAAACTCACGCTGTAAAATAAGAAATCAATGGCAGATTTAGTTATCACAGAACAAATTGAGATCCTAGGTTACTAGGATATTCATGAAATAATATCTGCTATTTAATAGGACCCTAACTGATAAGAAAAGTCTTTTACATTATAACAGCTCCCATCCCCCAGGTCTGAATAATTTTTTGCCTCTGAAGAATAGTCGTGTAATACATGCCTGGAAGAGAGGACTAATTGCTTCAAAGAGAGAATGCTTTGTGAAAACATACTCCAAAAATACAGTATGAGTGTAAGGTAGGAGTTTGTAATAAAGAAGCTTTGTATACCTCATACAGTACATGCTCATGTACTAAATAAAAAGAGCATATTCTTTGTGACTAGACTGACGGAAGAGAGACATCTTCTGATACACTGAAATATTCTGCAATCATGTTATCCGTGTGTTCAGGAAACTCCTGATGTGTTAGAACTCAAGAGCCATGAGAGTCTCTGACCAGTGGCGTAACTACCGCGGTAGCATCCGTAGCGGTTGCTACGGGGCCCGGGGCTTGAGGGGGCCCGTGCCGCCAGCCGACACGCCCCCCCCAAATGCCCGGTGGCGCCGCTAGCAGCCGTTATGGCTGCTACAGCAGCAGCGCCGCTACTGTGGGGCCCGCGCCGCCGAGCCTCACACAGGCCCTCTCATGCCTGTAGGTGTCGCTAGCATTAGCACTGCATTAGCACTGAATGGCCGGGCATCCAGTGCATTACAATGACACTGATTGGCTAGCAGCGCGATGACATCATCACGCCACTTCCATGCTTGGAAGCTGCTGATTGGCGAGGCAAGTCATTCTGCCCCGCCAATCAGCGTCATTGGACGACACTCGTTCAGCTCCTGCAGACATGCTCAGAAGAGAGCATGTCTGCATCGCCAATGAACAGCGTGGGAACGGGATCATGTGAGTATGTCAAGTTTATATATTTTTTTCCCCATAAAAATGTGAATGGCATTATCTATAGTGGGGGGTCTATCTACAGGGGGGGTCGTCTTTATGTGGGCCATTATATATAGGGGGTCTATATGTGGGGTCCTAGCTACAGGGGGGGTCTATATGTGGGGGTGTGGGCCACTATATACAGGGGGCTCTATATGTGGCACATTATATACAGGGGGGTCTATATGTGGGGGTGTGGGACACTATATACAGGGGGCTCTATATGTGGGCCATTATATACAGGGGGGTCTATATGTGGGCCACTATATACAGGGGGGTCTATATGTGGGGCACTATATACAGGGGGGTCTATATGTGGGGCACTAGCTACAGGGGAGGTCTGTATGTGGGGCACAATCGACAGGGGAGGTCTATATGTGGGGATGTGGGCCACTATCTACAGGGGGGGTCTATATGTGGGGCAGTATATGTGAGACACTATATAGTGGTGGACTATATGTAGAGCACTATCTATAGGGGAGCTATTTTTTAGGGTACTTTCTATAGGGGTGGGCTATGTGTGGGACACTATATACAGGGGTGGGTTACCTGTGGGGCACTAGCAACAGGGTGGCTATATGTAGTGCACAGTCTACAGGGGTGGGCTATATGTGGGACACTATATACAGGGGGAGCTATATGTGAGACACTATCTACAGAGGTGGGCTATACATGGAGCACTAACTATAGGGGAAGCTATATGTAGGGCAGCACGGTGGCTCAGTGGTTAGCACTATTTCCTTGCAGCTCTGGAGTCCATATGTGGGCACTATCTACAGGGGCTTCTATGTAGGTCACTATCTACAGGGGGCTATGGGGGCACTATCTACAGGGGGCACGGTGTGTGTACGACAGTGTATGGTACTATTATAATCAGGGATACAGTGTATGGTGCTATTATAGTTAGTGGTGCAGTGTATGGTGCTTTATTATATTTAGAGGTGTTGAGAATTTTAACTTTGTTTATAGGTGCAGAAATGTTTTAAAAGTGAGAAGCTGAAGACATCTAAACGGAAAACTGCAGAAATGGGTCATGGCCGGGAGAAATCCATCATAGATGTCTGAACCTGAGGGAGAAGAAAAGAACTAGAATCTGAGACGTCACCGGTGAGTCACTTAATGTAAATGTTTATTCTGCCTCTTATCAGTATTGTAGTCACTGTATGATCTGCAACGAGATGATGGGTGGTATGATTTTATTTTGTGAAACCGCATCTCCCAGCATATCCTTACCATTGTTCGGGTCATGCTGGGAGCTGTAGTTTTATGCCGTACAAACCTATACGCAGTGGCGTAACTACCCCTATAGCAGCCGTTGTGGCTTCTATGGGGCCTGCAGCATGAGGGGGCCCGTGCCACCCGCCGGCACGGCCCCCTCCCATGGCCGCAGGCTCCGCTAGCAGCCACTATGGCTGCTACAGCGCGACGCCACTGAAGGGGTTGTTCCTACAAAAGACATGCATCCCCTATCCACAGGATAGGGGATACATGTGTGATCGCTGGGACGCCCAGCGATAAGGAGAACGGGGGACCGAAAGTCCCCCCGAAGTTCTCCATGACAAACCTCGGACTTCCGGGTTCTGTCTGCAGCTCCATAGAAATGACTTGCGCACCGGTCGCACTTGTGCGCATGCGTGACCAGCGCTCCTTTCATTTTTATTGAACTGCGCAGATGCCGGAAGTCCGAGGTTCGTCATGGAGAACTTCGGGGGACTTTCGGTACCCCGTTCTCCTTATCGCTGCCAGCAGTCACACATGTATCCCCTATCCTGTGGATAGGGGATGCATGTCTTTTGTAGCACAAACTATAGGCCGTTTTTTTGGGGGGGGGCTACATGGCATTATCTACAGGGGGTTCTGTTTGGTGTTATCTACAGGGGGGTCTGTATGGCGTTATCTACAGGGGGGTTCCGTATGGTGTTATCTACAGAGGGGGTCTGTATGGCGTTATCTACAGGGGGTGTCTGTATGGCGTTATCTACAGGGAGGGGGGTCTGTATGGCGTTATCTACAGGGGGGCTGTATGGCTTTATCTACAGGGGGCTGTATGGCGTTATCTACAGGGGGGCTGTATGGCTTTATCTACAGGGGGCTGTATGGCGTTATCTACAGGGGGGCTGTATGGCGTTATCTACAGGGGGGCTGTATGGTGTTATCTACAGGGGGCTGTGTATGGTGCTATCTATAGGGGGGCGCTGTGTGGTGGAATCTATAGGGAGGCACTATCTACAAGGGGGGTTGTGTGTTACCCAGCAGAGGGGGGTCCCCAGTCAAAAGTTTGCTATGGGGCCCAGTCTTTCCTAGTTACGCCCCTGTCTCTGACCGTAGCATACAACATACAATCTCTTGTAGTAAAAACCTGGTTGTATTCTCTGCTGAAATTCTGCTTATTGTAGAAAAATATTTATCGAACCTCAAACTGTCAAAAAAGTTAAATAGGAGTCACCGCACTTATCACACTATTTTCACATTTACTTTAATGCTAAGATATATAGGGAAAAAAACCTCCTAATTCTATAATTCGCATACAGGAGGTCGACCTATGAATCCCATCACATTTTCTCTACGCAGGTCATCAAATAGGCTAATTCAGATTGACTGGGTACCCCGTACCAACACAAGGGATTATTGGGTTGAATATCCAAAGGAAAGGGAAATGCAATAGATTAAACACCATGGCATGTTCAAACTACATGGACTCATAGAGGTTTTCAGAAGAAGTGATGTCATATTCCTAATATTTATCAAATGACTTCCTAACTAGTGGGGATTCATTACTTCCTTATCATTGCGGGTCCAACTGCCAGGAACCCCACCTATCCTCAGAGTAAACTGGTGCTGCGTCTCCTTCACAGTTTTTCCCTGAACAGTGAGCTGTCATTCACTTGAAAGGAGCTGAGTTGTAGTTCCCTGAACAATGGGTGGACTGTACCTACATTGTAAAAAATAAAAATAGGACCATCGGCGCTGCACGAAGAGACAGAAAAATAGACGACTTAGATGACCATCATGGCAATATTTAATGGAAGGGCTACGCGTTTCGACACCGAACTGGTGTCTTCATCAGGCCAGTACAGACTGTGCAGAAACATCATACATTTATATACATACTGGGAAGGAGAAAAGAACCGCCAAAAACACAGCAGGTCAAAGGTCAGGGGTCAGATACAATATAAAATTAACACATGATAAAAAAAAGGACAATAATGATAACTAAAAATATGGTGTGATAACACCACATCAGACACAAAGATTCACATTTTAATGAATGAAAACTAAAACAATAATGACATTAGCCAAAAAGCACAGTACGGCTCACCTTGCCGACTTTGCATGAGGTGAAACATTAATGAATCATTACCTCCGTGGTCCCAGTGATAACCACAGCGGTAAAATAGTTGATGTTTAACAAAATTGAGCATGGTTTGTTGATAAAAGATTTGTATAAATCGCTAGATTTTAGTGTCGCTGGAGTGGCGTCCCCGGTTGCCTAGCAACCCAGACAGCACTGGAGCCGGAAGTACGTACTAAAAAGCGAGCTGAACCGCATACAGGTTTAAAGACAAATAACTAAATGGTGACGATCAAGTGTATAGGAAATCCATTACAACAGGTAAGGGAATTCACAGTGGGCTATAATAAAACATATTAAAATACAAAGACATACACATACGCGTCCCTGGTTACCAAGCAACCCGGCCGACGCAGAGAATCCTGACATAGCCAATGTGACCCAGGGGAGATAAAGGAAAAATTCCTTATATATTGCTGACTATACTTCATAACATGATATGATATATATGCACAAGCTATTGATGATAAAACGTATATACGAAATACATAAAAAATGCATAAGAAATATATATATAATATATATAAAATACATATGTTCCTAAATTAAATTCCGAAAATATGTTATAATTACATGAGAGGTATAAAAATTGTATAAAAATTACATAAAAGCAGACCATGGTCTTGATGAAACTTGTGTCGTACTTAAAACATACATAAAGTTGATCATAATATTTTTGCCAACAGAAACAGGAAAATAGTTGATCGCGGCCAGGACGCCACAATAGTGGCCCAGAAAGACACAGTTCAAGAAACTACACTGAAAATACCACATTCAAAAAAGTAAGTAAAATACGATCCATGCTAAAAATATCCAAAAGTTGTTGTTGTAGTAAGGAAAAAATAGCTAATATATTTACGTCCATGCTTAAAGTATCCAATAATTGTTGTTGTAATAAGAAAAAGTGATAACTGCTATATTTACATGGTGGAGCTGCTTATAGTAATACTGACCAGCAGCAATGGAAAAAAAGTCTAAATCAGTATGAGAGGAAGGATTCGATTTATTCCAGAGATGATTCGGTGAGATCATTTAACCCATTAGGATATAAAGTACCCAATTTATATATCCAGAAATTTTCTCTCTGTTTTAGTCTAATGAATCTGTCCGATAAGTCAGCTGGTATTTGTTCAATAGGGGTGACTTTTACGTGTACAAAGCTGCAGTCATGTTTTGATGCACAGTGTCGTGATACGCTTTGTTTTAGAAAACCTTTTCCTACATTCGACCTATGCTTGTTAATACGATTTCTTAGGGTCTGCGTTGTCCGACCCACATATTGTAGCTTACATGTACATTGAAGCACATATATTACATATGTGCTTCCACAATTAAGGTAATTTTTAATTGGGAACTTTTCACCCGTCAGTATAGAAACAAACTCCGTACACTTATTGGTGATATTATTACAGCATAGACATCTGTTTCGGCCACAACAAAAGGAGCCCCTCACATCACCTAACAGGGCTTGGTTGGTCTTTTTAGTACCACACATTTTACTGGGAGCTACTAGGTTTTTTATTGTTTTCGCCCGTCTGTAAGTGATTTTAGGATTTACAGAGATTAAAGGCTTTAGGAAGGGATCATTGGTCAAAATATGCCAATGCTTCCTGAATATGGACATGATCAATGAACTACCTTTGTTGAATGTTGTGATAAAATTACTCTTTTGTTCCATGTTCTCAGAACTCTCTATACATGTAGTTGTTTTTATTTGTAAGCATTCATCCTGAGTCAAAGTCCTTGCTTTCAGTTCGGCCCCCTTTAATAGACTCCTTGGAAAGCCTTTTTCCCGGAATCTTTTATTCAAAATTTCACATTCCTTATTGAAATGTAGTTCATCAGAACAATTTTTTCTAATTCTGCGGTATTGGCCAAAAGGGACATTTTTAAGCCATGGGGAGTAATGCGCGCTTTTAAAATCCAGGTAGCTATTTACGTCTACTGTTTTAAAATGTGTTCTAGTTAAAAAACGGCCATCCTTTTTCTCGATCGTCAAATCTAAAAAGTCAATACTACTATCTGAGAACGTGTGGGTAAAAGACAGACCAAACTTGTTCTTATTCAAAGAGTCTATAAAATTATTCGCAGTGGATGCATCACCCTTCCAGATAAAAAACAAGTCATCGATATAGCGCTTGTAGAACACAATTTTATCTCTAAAGGTATGTTCGTTCAATATAAGAGAGTTTTCGAAAAGCCCCATATACAGATTTGCGTATGAGGGGGCAAAACGTGACCCCATAGCGCAGCCCTTGATTTGTTTGTAAAAGTCAAAATCAAAAGTAAAAACATTGTGCGTTAAAATGAACTCTATACAGTCCATGATAAAATTAAGTTGAAAATTAGAAAAACAGGGATCATTTATTAAAAACCCAGAAATAGCTTCTAGCCCTTTTTTATGAGGAATGTTTGTATACAGAGAAGATACATCCGCGGTAAGAAAATTAATGTCTGACATATCATTATGGGTGTGTAATTCAAAAAGATCTCTAATAAGCTGTGTTGAATCTTTCAAAAAGGAGGGTAGTTTGGAGACAAACGGTTGGAGATGGATATCCACATAATGCGACAAATTGCTGGTCAAGGACCCTATGCCTGAAATAATTGGTCGGCCAGGCGGGTTTACCAAAGCTTTATGTATCTTTGGGAGATGATACATAAAGGGGATAGTGGGGAAAGGGATAGTCAGAAAAGCCCTTTCTTTTTTGCATAGGAGATTATCCCTAAATGCGGTCTCTATCAAAATTTTATGATCAGTCTCAAATTTGGGAATCGGATTAGACTTTAGTTTTTCATAGAATTGGTCGTCTGAGAGTAATCTGGTTGCTTCTTTCATATATTGAAGTCTATCTTGGATAAGGATACCCCCCCCCCTTTATCTGCTGATCGTATGATGATGTCTTGCCTTTTTTGGAGAGTTTTTAGGGCTCTACGCTGAGGTCCGGACAGATTGTCTTTATTCGACAGAGATGATTTTAAATTCTTAAATTCTGTACTCACTAGATTTGAAAAGGTCTCCAAAGCTGGGCCCCTATGATGTAATGGATAAAACGAAGATTTGGGTTGTAATTTAGTTCTAACTGGCGTATCAATATCTATAGTTGTTCGATCAGGCAATATCAATGGTGGGGACATAGCAAAATGACGCAGAAGGGTCATTTTGCGTATAAATTTGTTCAGGTCCATAAAGAGTTCAAATCCATCAGGGGATGTAGTAGGACAAAAAGACAGACCCTTGGATAATAAACCGGTTTCATCATCATTGAGACTATATTGGGATAGGTTGAAAATTTTCACTAGATCAGTTTGTATTTCTTTTTCAACGATGGTGGCAGAGCCTTTGGTATGGGGTCTGCCCCCTCTACAACCTCTATATCTACCCCTAGTTTTCTTTTTGAGGATAGCTTTGGAATTCTTGTGAAATATGAGTTTAGGGTTAGCGGTGATGGGCTTTGAAGAACCTGTGGTGACAGAAGAGGTATGATTGGGGCCACGGAAGGGGGGGGGAGGATCTAAAAAAGACAAAGCATCAAAAGAAATGATGGGGTCAGAAATATTGGGAAATGTAATATGGGAGTGTGGGGAAGGGGTAATGTTGGGGGGTGATGTAGAATGCGTGGTGAGATCTAGAAGTGTTGGAGATAAACCAGAGATGATGGTAGTGTCACTAGAGTCATTAAACATGGAACAGTTAGAACTGGAATCTAAAGGTGAATCCGGAATGATGTTAAATAGTCTGAGGTGAGCATCAAGGTCACATGATTTGAAAGCAGATTGAGGAATTGGTCCCAAATGCTGTGGGATGTGTGAAGAAATGACACAAGAGTGGTTAGTAGATGTAGGCATCTCTATTGTAAGATGTCCCACATTGGTAATGATTGGCAGCTTGGGTAAAATATTTGGAGTAGAACTGGTATTCAAATTAACAGGCAGATGTGATGAAAGGGAAACAGAGGGAGAGGCATTGGTGGTGTGTCTGAGATGAAAAGGAATGGTAGATTTGGAAAAATTTGTGACTTTGGGACGATGTATGGGAGTGAAAGGTTTTTGTAATTATTAGCATTGGCAACTGGAGGGCATGGCACAATCCAATCTCCAATTTTATTCTTAGTGTAATCATTCCTGTCTCGCGTGAGTTTGCACATTTTTTTGGAAATTAGACTCTTTTCAAAATCTTTGAGTCGGTCAAGGGTTGATTTTTCCAATTTTTTTAAATCAGGATGCAAGGAATAGGGAGCAAACTGTTCCAAAAGGACCTCAATGTTAGATGCAAGAGATAAGATCAACTCAGATCTCTTGTATACTAGACGATCAATAAAACCCAAACTACAATGTTCTATATACTCGAGCCAATTAGAGCTAAAACCCGAATCAGCAGGATAAGGGGATTTTAGCAACAGCCTTAATCCCCTAGGGGCCATTTTCTCAGATATATATAAATTTAAAAAGTGACAATCAATGCTATGGAATGCTTCCTCTTTCAAGGAGTCTTCCAAGCGTAAAAAAAAGGTCAGTCATACTCCTAGTTTGATCTAAACTAAACAGATTAGTATTAAAAGTAATCAAATCATCATCCCCCAATTTTGTATCAGTCATCTCCAACAGTAATGAGTCCTGTGACTTCACCCTCTCCAGGACAGCTTCCATCATAGTGGGGTGTAGAATAATGGAGGACCTCCAGACAGTACCTGATGATCAATTGGTTGATGATCACTACACGTGGATAGACGGTTGTTAATCCCGATGTATGGATTTATAGTTGTTGAGGCAGCCAGTGTCCGAGGCTCAAAAACAGTCGCCAAACTGTGTCCAAAGATAGAGTTCCTCGAGATACCAGGGACGCACACCAAAGGACCTAGTGTGATAGCGCCCAGCAGTTTACAAACTAAAAAAGGAAATAAAAGGAGACACGGCACCACATAGTGCAAAGTAAAAGCAGGATGGGGCAGAGGAGCAATCTTGTTTAAGAAAATGCTCACCTGGCCCAAAGACACAAAGGTAGTGGTGGTAATGAAGCTGCTGCTGCAAAGTCCAAATCACAACAAATGGGGTTTGTTGTCCCGAGGATATTTGTAAAAAATAAAAATAGGACCATCGGCGCTGCACGAAGAGACAGAAAAATAGACGACTTAGATGACCATCATGGCAATATTTAATGGAAGGGCTACGCGTTTCGACACCGAACTGGTGTCTTCATCAGGCCAGTACAGACTGTGCAGAAACATCATACATTTATATACATACTGGGAAGGAGAAAAGAACCGCCAAAAACACAGCAGGTCAAAGGTCAGGGGTCAGATACAATATAAAATTAACACATGATAAAAAAAAGGACAATAATGATAACTAAAAATATGGTGTGATAACACCACATCAGACACAAAGATTCACATTTTAATGAATGAAAACTAAAACAATAATGACATTAGCCAAAAAGCACAGTACGGCTCACCTTGCCGACTTTGCATGAGGTGAAACATTAATGAATCATTACCTCCGTGGTCCCAGTGATAACCACAGCGGTAAAATAGTTGATGTTTAACAAAATTGAGCATGGTTTTTTGGTAAAAGATTTGTTTAAATCGCTAGATTTTAGTGTCGCTGGAGTGGCGTCCCGGTTGCCTAGCAACCCAGACAGCACTGGAGCCGGAAGTACGTACTAAAAAGCGAGCTGAACCGCATACAGGTTTAAAGACAAATAACTAAATGGTGACGATCAAGTGTATAGGAAATCCATTACAACAGGTAAGGGAATTCACAGTGGGCTATAATAAAACATATTAAAATACAAAGACATACACATACGCGTCCCTGGTTGCCAAGCAACCCGGCCGACGCAGAGAATCCTGACATAGCCAATGGAGCCCAGCGTGGTGCCGCATGTGACCCAGGGGAGATAAAGGAAAAATTCCTTATATATTGCTGACTATACTTCATAACATGATATGATATATATGCACAAGCTATTGATGATAAAACGTATATACGAAATACATAAAAAATGCATAAGAAATATATATATAATATATATAAAATACATATGTTCCTAAATTAAATTCCGAAAATATGTTATAATTACATGAGAAGTATAAAAATTGTATAAAAATTACATAAAAGCAGACCATGGTCTTGATGAAACTTGTGTCGTACTTAAAACATACATAAAGTTGATCATAATATTTTTGCCAACAGAAACAGGAAAATAGTTGATCGCGGCCAGGACGCCACAATAGTGGCCCAGAAAGACACAGTTCAAGAAACTACACTGAAAATATCACATTCAAAAAAGTAAGTAAAATACGATCCATGCTAAAAATATCCAAAAGTTGTTGTTGTAGTAAGGAAAAAATAGCTAATATATTTACGTCCATGCTTAAAGTATCCAATAATTGTTGTAATAAGAAAAAGTGATCCATCGTCACCATTTAGTTATTTGTCTTTAAACCTGTATGCGGTTCAGCTCGCTTTTTAGTACGTACTTCCGGCTCCAGTGCTGTCTGGGTTGCTAGGCAACCGGGGACGCCACTCCAGCGACACTAAAATCTAGCGATTTAAACAAATCTTTTATCAACAAACCATGCTCAATTTTGTTAAACATCAACTATTTTACCGCTGTGGTTATCACTGGGACCACGGAGGTAATGATTCATTAATGTTTCACCTCATGCAAAGTCGGCAAGGTGAGCCGTACTGTGCTTTTTGGCTAATGTCATTATTGTTTTAGTTTTCATTCATTAAAATGTGAATCTTTGTGTCTGATGTGGTGTTATCACAACATATTTTTAGTTATCATTATTGTCCTTTTTTTTATCGTGTTAATTTTATATTGTATCTGACCCCTGACCTTTGACCTGCTGTGTTTTTGGCGGTTCTTTTCTCCTTCCCAGTATGTATATAAATGTATGATGTTTCTGCACAGTCTGTACTGGCCTGATGAAGACACCAGTTCGGTGTCGAAACGCGTAGCCCTTCCATTAAATATTGCCATGATGGTCATCTAAGTCGTCTATTTTTCTGTCTCTTCGTGCAGCGCCGATGGTCCTATTTTTATTTTTTACAAATATCCTCGGGACAACAAACCCCATTTGTTGTGATTTGGACTTGGCAGCAGCAGCTTCATTACCACCACTACCTTTGTGTCTTTGGGCCAGGTGAGCATTTTCTTAAACAAGATTGCTCCTCTGCCCCATCCTGCTTTTACTTTGCACTATGTGGCGCCGTGTCTCCTTTTATTTCCTTTTTTAGTTTGTACCTACATTGTGCAGAGAAAGTACCAAAAGAGTCCCACCGTTCTGAGGATTGGAGGTTGTCTTCGAGGTTGGAATCCCACGGACCATGAAGTAATGATATATACTAGCCATATCACATCTTAAGATTAGAATACTGTGTAAATAAATAGACAGTGGGGAAGTAAAGCATGTTACCATACAAAATTATCAATCAACTGCTCTATTGCAGGGTGTGTAGTGATATCAGTAAAGATTGTTATGTAAAGTGTGGAGACACGAAGTTCACCAGGAGCAGTGGGAATAATTGTGCTATGAACACACAGGAACTCTATAGGCCACTTTTTGGCATACAACATTGTCCTTACATATAATCGTGTATCTGTCCCATTCACAAAAATAATATTTCCCTTTATAGGATAAGATGCTGAAATTAAATCCCTTGAAAGGCACCCAGACCTAATATTCCCCATTTGCATTAGGAGTTAAATTCGAATAACGTGCGGATTAAATATCAAAGGCTTCTACATGCCCCGAGAGAATTGGTCTGTATGTCCTTATTAGTCTATAATATTTCACATCTTCTCATGCATATTGGAGCCATACGTCAAACCTATAATAAACATCCACAACCAGATGCAGTACGACGTACTCATTGGAGACATACACCTTGTAACTATGAGCTAGTATTGAGTTAATTTTGTTTTTATGCAGAACAGAAACGTGAAATAAAATATTGTGCAAAGAACAAAAAAACAACAATTAAGTATAATGAATACATAAATGATATGAGGAGCTTGTACAGAGCTCAGCAGCAGACTGACCCGACATACACATAAGTATTTATACTCATTAAGTGATTTATCTTTTATTCCTTCAAGTAGAAAGTGAATAATGTTTCTAATCTGACTGATGGAGGTTCTAATATGAAATGAATGAATACGTGAGTTGACATGATCACGATCACCCCTCTTGCTGTGTGACTAAGTACTTCCACAGGGCAGTTATCACAAATGACCCCATGACTTTGCCTGCAGAGTGAGTGACGCAGTATCTACCTCCTTGCAATGTGTAAGCAGTAATGAGCATCGTTAGTAGTCTCTGGTGAGTGACCTTATTTCTCCTATCCTCAATTAATACAAAAAATCAAAGCATCAACAGGGCAGAAAGAAATGTCAAGCATCCTGCAGTAAAATACTGTATAGAGGCCATATTATGCCTTTCAACATCACCCACTTCATCTAGGGCAGGATAGTCTTCTGACAGGTCCCCTAGACTTTCAGATTATAGTAACCGGGGCTGAATAAAATATTTGTTTTACATTAGACATGAATGGTGTTAAGATCGCGCCCATGTTCTGTTTTGTATTAGGTATTTACAGTGTTTTTCCATAGTATTATTACCTAAATACCTTACTGAATACATTTTGCAAATATAATCTGCTTTTTATCATTTGCAATAATAATAATAATAATAATAATAATAATAATAATAAATAGCATAAATTAGAGGTGCTATTGTTCATCTGCTCATAGAAGGGGTAAAGAAAATTTCAAGCAGTCAGACTATCCCAAATGTACCAGATTTGCTAAGAGGCCTGAACATTATTAATAAACATTGGCTAGTTTGTTTTATTTCAGAAATTGTGCAATCAGAATTTAGTTGTCAGTTGCTGAGTATATACATTTCCACATCTGCCCATGTGCTGATAAATAGTGACTTGCAAAAGTGTGTAGTCACGTAATGCACCTCTTACTAAGGGCTACAATAGTCATGGGGCTTCAGGGGAGTGTTGAACAATAATCACTGTTAGGATTAGCAGCAGGACCACTGCTATTCAATGATTTGTGTTATCTCTGTGTTTGGGCGTTGCTAGGCAATGCCTTTGGTCTGAGTCTACATTTGGTCATCATTCGGTTTTGCCTGGTTAATTAGGGTGGAATACTTTTCTTGGGCCTATATATACTTCAGGCCTGGATTACTCAGGTGCTGGTTATACTGTTTCTGGCATGTGCTAAATTTTTTCCAGATTTTAGTTGGTGACTTTGTCCTTGTCTATTTGTTTGTACTGTGGGACCTGTTGGTCCTCTGAGAGAACTAGTTTTTGTATAGTGGTTTTATGTGTATCCTAGGATCAGTAGTTCCACACGTTTGTTTGACTTTCCTGTGCGTTTGGGTTGTTGACAAGCTGTTGTCTTTTTTTCACATTATTTATTTTTTGGTGTTTTACGTTATAATTTTGTAAGCTATTGTCTTACCCTGCTGTGGGATAGTATTCAGATAGCGTTGGTGAGTGCTGTTTTTGTCCACTGTCTAATCATCCGTTAACTGCATTCATGCTGTTCATCAGCCATCCACTCCATTTATGCATCATCTCCATCTTCTGCTGCCTTCAGTGTTCGGTTCCGCTCCTCCACAGGTGAGTTCCTTGTGCCTTTTGTTTTCTGACAGTATTGATGCTTGCTTCACCCATGAGATAGCAATTGTCTGGTGTTGCGGTCTTGCATAACAATCACTACATTTAGATTACTCCATATCTATATGTACGATAAATTTTGCTTCCAGAAAAGCTATTTTTTTAACAAGTAACAAGGAGTGTAGTTCCAAAGCAGAGCTAATGTTGTAGAACTAATAATACAATTGTTCTCATCCTCTCAAAATACCTTTTATCTCTGTCATAGCTAATATGTTGCAAAAGGAGTACATTTTATCATCAGTATTATGGATGGAACACACAGACCTTTCTAGTTCTACTGAACTGAACTTAGATCAGCATAAAACAATTTCCCTTTTACCCTATTAGGGAATTCTGAGTCAATAGAGGGGGTCCCCCGTTCAGGGATCTTCATCTCTTGGCCAGAGTAGAGAGCGGGTACAAAGAGTATCTTTGGCTCTGGAGGAGGATCTATCCTGTCTTGCATTTAACAGACAATTCACCAATTTTAATGGTAACTGTGTAATCCTTATTTTCCCCTGTAGTGGCGCTGCAGAGAAACTGAATGCTTACTGCCAGGCTTCCTACAAATACAGCTGACCTCTGGAGTTTCTACTGAGGAAACTTTGTGATCAGCTTACTGCCAAGGAACCCTTCTAACAAACAGGGATTGTTCAACCCTTTATGGCTCCATGCAGAAAGGCAGAGTAACATGTGCTGTACAATTTCATATTTGCACCATACTACTTACTGCCGTTGACATTTTTTGTGTCCCAGTATGGCTCCTCCGTATGGCATCATATTACAGAGAACATCTTCTTAATACAGAATCTGATAGAGAATGCCAGAATTTCATGCGAGAGGCCTTAGGCTAATGGTAAAGTTCCACTAGACCCACCGTGTACTATTGAAACAGCAGAGTAGGTTCAACAGCAGATCCAAAAATATTCTGCTTGGGGAGGCTTAGTTACAAACACTTAGTTTTATACTTCATTTTTATGAAAGTTTCATAAGATCAAGAATATTTTCTAGTCAATCATTTCTCCATCTTAGAAGAATTAAATGAACAATTTTTGTGAAAAGATGTGTTTGTTCCAACATCTTAGCTGGGACATTGTTTTTTTTTTATATATGCAAATAATCTTTATTGACCCCAACAAAAATGAATCTGAAAGAATATTATTAACATAACCCCTCTGTCACCAAATCTGTTCACAAATCCATTATATGATATTATCAGAGTCTCCAATAAGTTAGTTCTTGGCTTCCATTGTTTATTTAGTATGTGATCTGTATGGGTCACTTCTGTCTGTTTCCACCAAACATCACCATTCAATATCAATCAGATAGAGTTTTACATTGGGCACTTACAAATCATGATCTACCTGTAAGATAATATCAAACTCACGTAATCTTCATCTTTATGAGCAATGGATATTACTATTTATTCGATAAGAGAATATTTTAACACGGCCAATTTTAACTGCATGGTTTCAAAAGAGTGACATTTCATCTATTAGGGTATGTGCACAAGTAGTGTTTTCAGCCATTTTTCAGGCCGTAAACGTCCTGAAAAATGGCTGAAAAATTGGAAGCTGAATGCCTACAAACATCTGCCCTTTGATTTCAATGGGAAATAGGTAATTTCTGTTCCGACGGGGCGTTTTTTAAGTGGCTGTTTTGAAAAAGAAGTGCATCTCACTTTTTGAGCCGTTTTTGGAGCCATTTTTTATTGACTCTATAGAAAAACAGCTCCAAAAACGGCCGTAAAAAACGCAGCGAAAAACCGAGAGTGGCTTAAAAAACGTCTGTAAATCAGGAGCTGTTTTCCCTTGATAACAGCTCCGTATTTTCACACGCCTTTGATTTTGTGTGTGCACATACCCTTAGTCAGGATTTCAATATGAGGATATCATTGTCTACGTAACAAAATTCCAGTGAGCTATGAATGTTAACTAGAACAAGAAACACTTTTAGCATATTGTTACCTTCCAGAGGATTTTCACCTTTCTTTATATGTTGGCATAACCAGTTGTGTTTGCAATCTTTTTGAAATTAATTTATTAATTCAAATTTAAACAGGACAGAAAACGAGGACTTTATATGCATTGGGTATCTGTCCAAGTATTGGTACTGCAGCATATGTACACGATGCATATTTAGTTCGGATTTGCCACACATTTTCCTGCGTCAAATCCGCAGCGTAACACAGTAGCCGCAAAGTAAATGAGATTTCGAGTACTCCCATCTACACGGTGCAGAATTTTTCCGCACGTAAATATTGATAATCGGTGCACATTTTAAAATCTGCAGCATGTCAATTTATTTTGCATTTCCGCTTGCGAATTCTATCTGACAAGTTTATAAAAAAAATGCACCAAATTCTGCTGCATAAAACCGCACCTATTTCCACATCAAAATGTAAAAACAGCACCTAAAAATGCGTTAAAAAATGCACCATTAAGTGCTGATTTTTCCTGTGGAATTATATGCGTTTACCTGCAGTTTTGATGTGCATTTTCTGCACCAAGTTCCGCATGTGCACGCAGCCTAAGAATCCACAGCTATAAATTCAATTGCTATAATGGAATAAAAATTGTACAATAGTTTTATAGTAGTTAACCCGTTAGGGACCGCCCCATAGTGTTTTTACGGCTGCCACTAACGGGCTTTATTCCGATGCATAGGCCTTTTTACGGCGCTGCATCGGAATAAGTAAACAGAGCAGGGAGCCGGTAAATCTCCCTGCTCTCAGCTAAAATGTGATAAAAAGTGATCAAAAAGTCGCATTTACTCCAAAATGGTACCGATTAAAGCTACAAGTCGTCCCACAAAAAAAGCCCTCATACAACTGCATCGGTGAAAAAATAAAAATGTTATGGCTCTTCAAATATGGAGACACAAAAACAAATAATTGTTTTCACTGTGTAAAAGTAGTAAAACATACAAAAACTATATAAATTTGGTATTGTTGCAATCGCAACAACCCGCTGAATAAAGTTATTATGTTATTTTTACCACACGGTAAACGGCGTAAATTTAGGATGCAAAAAAGTGTAGCGAAATTGCAGTTTTTTTTCTATTCCCCCAAGAAAAAGTTAATAAAAGTTAATCAATAAATTCTTTGTACCCCAAAATGGTGCTATTAACAATTACAACTTGTCCCGCAAAAAAACAAGACCTTATACAGCTATGTCGATGAAAAAAATAAAAAAGTTATAGCTCTTTGAAGGAGACGATGGAAAAACTTAAAAAATGGCCTGGTCATTAAGGTCTAAAATAGGCTGGTCATTAAGGGGTTAAAGAATAAATCCCAGAAATGTTTAGTTTCTCTATTCATTTATAAGAGAATTACATTTAGGCCAGGTTCCCACAGGTCAGATACGGTGTTTAAAAACCGCGCAGTGTATCCGACCTGGAACCCGCAGCACATTCCGTCCGAAAAACGGAAAAACTATGTGGTGCGTTTTTTTCAGACAGAATTTTCGATGCGGTAAGCAGTGTAGAAATAAAAAAAATCCTATACTTACCTAAGCCATTTTCATGATGACGCGTCCCTCCGTGGCTGTCCAGACCGGCCTCCCTGGATATTGCTACAGCCCATGTGACCACTGCAGCCTGTGATTGGCTGCAGCAGTCACATGGGATGAAACGTCATCACAGGAGGCCAGACCGGAGGAAGAAGCAGTTCTGGGTAAATATGATTTTATTAAGTCGCAACACTTGGCTTTCTAGAATTCAACAGAAATGCAACGAAAACGGAGCTTAAATTGACATGTTGCAGATTTAAATTCCGGACCACATGTCAATTTATTAACATTTTCTCTGAGTGTTTTTTTCAGTGTGGGCATGAGATTTTTAAAATCTCATCCACTTTGCTGCTACTGTAAATGCTGCAGAATTTTTCGCACATAATTCCATTGCGGAAAATCTGCAGCGTTTATGCTAAGTGGGAAACCGGCCTTACTGTCTCATAGGAATGAATAAAGAAACTGACTTGCGGTCAACACAGCAGACCCTGTAAGAATCGGAGCGTCAAATCGGGGGCTTGATGGAAGGACTGAACAGAAGCTAAAAATACATAAATAAAGCGCTTGGTAAGTTTTCTAACTACACTATTGCTTCTGTCATCATAATTACAAACGGTGTAGGGAGGAATGTTCTGCATCTATCTTGGTCGCTTATGTGTTTCTACAGAGATCACAGAGAAAAATCTCAGATTGACTCCCCTTTAGAGGTAACAACATTAGGCCTAATTCACATGAACGTGTCCGTTTTGCAGTTCCGTGTGTCATCAGTGTTTGGTGCGTGTCTGCGTTATTTTCGCGTATGTCATGCGTATGTCACACGGTTTTGGCATTTACAAAATGAAATGAAGGAAGTGGTTTTCTTTTTCCAATCATTTCTTGAGCAACTGTTGCGCGTATCACGCACAGCACACGTGATTTTCGCACCCTAAAGGCCTGTGTACTATTGGTTACTTTTACCAAGCTGCATCTTGACTTACAAGGTAATTGTGGTACAGAAAGGCAGCATTAGTGGGACATATAATTAAATATTGAAGAGGATTTCTACCCAAAAACTAAAAATGGCCATGTATCAGGAGTTTTAGCTGCAACCAAAGTTTGGTAATTTTGTTTAAAGAGATATTATCATTTTTATGTTTTGCAAGGATGACCATATTTGGAGAAAAGGCAACAGAAATGAAGTCAAATATAAAAAAATTTTTGTTAAATGTATTATTACTATAATTTAGTATATCTACAAAACTAATCTATGAAACTGACAGTCTTTAGGGTTCATAGCATTGTAAATTGCTACGCTTAATCAATGGTTAATATATAGAAAGCTACTGTAACAATATGATTAGCACACTTAATTATCAGAAAACACTGCTAAGTGTAATAAAACATAATACAGTAATATGATATGGTACCAATCATATAAACATCAATGCCAACTTGGTTGCTAGGCAATTTGAGGAACTTGTTATCTCTCTATCTTTATGGTCTGGTTTTCTGTTTTTCCTCTACCTGTCACATATGTTATTTATTTCTATACCTGAACATGAAATTTGTCCAAAGCCAACTAAAGGCTAGAAAGATGTTTTTAGGAGTTTTTTTTATTTTCTCCCTTCTCTTTTGAAATGAAGCTATAGACGTTTCCTTGGTATTTTTTTCCTGTACACAATACCAATATCAATACTCTGAAAACATTCAATGAAGCATACAGAAATCTGAAAATGCATTTGTTTTTTATTTATTTATTTATTTAAAAAAAAACACATTTCTTATACAATTCATAGCAAAAAATATTACTCTTGTACAGATAATTTACACCAGATATCCACAGACAAAGTTTTACATATATAAGTCCAAATTTCCTCTGAACCCTGCACACCCAACCCTGTCACTGCTACAGTGTGAATAAAGAAACCGCCCAAAAAACAGCAATATATAAAATATGAAGTTATCCCACAGTGATATTGTCGGTACCTCCATGGATAACCAATTTCTGGCAATACGTTTTCTGGCCACATAAAGCAGTTGAGTGTTTTGGTGGTAAAATTCTAATATCTGAAACAACCAGAATACATCATGTACTTTTAGTAAATAGTTTACAATTGAAGATTATATTAAGTCTTGATAATGTCTACCTCAGAACAATATCATTTTGGACATCTCCATAGAAGATGGATCCAATCTGCTTCCTCTATCACACATTTCAGACCTCTGCTATCTATTCTACAGTTCATTTTAACAAGAAGTTTGGGAGACAAATAGAGTTAATGTACAATCAACAGCTATGATTGCAAGTAGACCAGACGAGGTGACAATTTAGTATTGTCCCTAAGGCATTGCAACCATGACTTATTAGGTAGACCAACTAGATCTCTATTCCAAATGTGAATAGATCTATGAGGATGTGGCAATAGAAACTAATCAATCAATAATTTATAAATTTTTCATAAGATCCCCTTAGGATTTATATATACTAGTGACCGTTTTAAAACTGAAAAACTACTGGTTCTTAATCTCTCTGTATTTTTAATTGCACAGCAATTTATTGTTTATTTACCTATTTGTTGTTTTCTGAATATTCCTCTATCAATATTTTAATACTTGAATGGCCCCTGTCACTTTTCTATCAATATCTGTTTCACTGTTTTTAGGACTCATTCAGTAGCCTCTTTATAAGAAACTTACATCACCCTATTCCTGTGCTGTCCTTAAAGGGGTTTTCCAATACTTTTTTTTTTTAATCACTGCAACGCTTCTCAATTTATCTATTAATGCCCCCTGAATATAGTTATCTACATTTTTATTTTTTAATTTACCATTATTATCTTTTGTTTATATTGAGAGGTTTGTTTACCTCTGTGTGTCCGTTTTCTTGCTCTTCCGGTCATACAGTTCCCGGCATGCACCGCTTCTGTCCCAGCATGCAATGCATCGGCAGCAGGGACTCATCACGCCTCCTACACCCAGCTATACACAATCTCCATTTTATATTAGATATCTCCTTTTTGTGTCAGTTACCTTTACATTTTTGAATTCCAAGAATTTGTCCATGATCTTTACTAACAAAATAAAAAAAAATAACAGTGTTTAACTGGTTTAACACTATCTCTACCTGCCCTTTATATACATTATCCCTGCTCTCTTTGAATGAGAAGATAATATTCTGCTCTTAGCAATTATAGCCAGTGCCCTAGACTGCTGAGAATTAATTGCCTTAAAAAAAACAAGCTATTTGGATAAAAGCTAAACCCACTTTATGCCAGAAGATAATGATTTGGATACTCATTATATTTCAAGTTTCTGTAGTGAGTCTCTCAGGGGGATGTAAAGCTGGTGGACTCTGTTCCTTGGTGACCCAGCTAAAAGACTGACATGGCTCTAAGAGGAAGATAACGCTTTGTACCTCTTAGCCAACATTTTTACTACAGTAATACAAATATACATAGATTAAATGACATATTGTGAACTGTCTTATTCATAAAATTAGACATCTAGAGCCTGAGAAAAATAACTTTGAATATTTGTAAGACAAAGAACAATACACAACTGCATTCTAGCAGAAATGTAAGTTATAATATTCCTAACATATGGGCTTTTAATGAAATAGATTGTACGGCTATTTACGCAGCAGAAAAACTAGGGTCACAGGGGAGTCAATAGGTGAAATATGTTCCTGCGTTTGTCAAGTGGCATTTAATAATGGTTTAATCCCAGTCTAAATGTAATACAAGTATAATAGACAGTAAATCATTGTAAATATTGCAGAATGTTGCTCTTCCAGTGGTTTATGTGCTGCAACAAAGGAATAAATTCTGTTAATGGGATTTTATACATCTGCCAAGTAGGAAACATAAGTATAATTACAGTGGTACTTAAATCCTTGTTGCAACTGAATAATCGCAGAAAGAAATAGGAGTAGTTGGGATATAACATATAGGTCATCATTTTTAGGCATTCATTTATAGTATTGTATATATACTGAAACCGGCAGTTAATGGGATATATTGAGCAGGAATTATGCGGTAGCTATGTTTCCATTACTAAGTAAAATAGAAATTGCAGACACTTTTTGACTATGCATAAAATAAGTTAATGTGAATAAAAATTGTTTGATCATTTTTTAACTTTATTTTTTTATCTAAATACATAAGACTTTACTGTACCAGTCACTTTCCAGATGTGTCTAGGGTTTTGGGAACTCTTCTCTTTCCAACAAATCACTAAGGGCCCGTTAACGTCTGCATTGGTGTTTCCGTCGCTCTGCTCAGTCATTGGGGCAGAACGGAAGCACAGTTGCATGACAGACACCATCAGCGCCCGACGGAAACCCATTGACTGGGAACATGTTTTCATTGTTTTATAGGAAACAATGGCGCAGCTATTGTTTCCGTTATTTTGAGCCGGATCTGTGATGAAGGCTCCTAACAGAGTCTCCAATGCAAATGTGAACAGACCCCAAGCCACGTTTAGGAATACTTGAGTATAATTCAGTACTAAATGACCAAACAGAGCTGGAATGGGATTTCTGAGCAATACCAGGAGCTAATTACTTAGTTTTCCTATCCATCAATCACCCATTGGCTTCAGCAATGAATTGTAAATGGCTACTATCTCCCCTGGGATAGAAGACATTCCATTTGCTGCCCTACTGCTGAAATAGGGCACTAGATAGGACAATTGTACACCTAAATATTGCCTAGACCAGTGTTTCTCAATGTTTCTAAACCATGTACCTCATATGCAAATAAATTACATCAATGTACCCCCAGGGTTATGTTCATACACTTTGCTGCACCTATTAAAATTACAGTACAAAAAAAACCTAGAGACACGGTGTGTACCCCCTGTGGTACACGTGGTACACGAGAACATAGGGCTTAAGCAACTGTACTGGAAACTATCTCAGTTGTGTTTCCCACTGATAGTTTTAAACTTCTGGCATGAGATGCGACTGTCAACATGGTAGTGGTAGTGGTAGGACTTGTCTCAAGAAGAACCCTTGTCCCTATGCGCTATTTGTATGTATGGATTTCATAGACCGAGTTCATTGTCTTAAAAAAACAAACATCCATATACCAGAGTGGATAGGCACAAGGAAAAAGAGGCACGTGCTCTGGAGAATTCAGCCGAGCAGCTTGAGACAAACTCAAAGTCTTGAGTTTCATACTGATTAACACACTATCACATAAAACTGGCTGTCATCGTGACAACATGATCCTACTTATGTTACCCAGAACTGAGATAACTAAGCCCTTGTCACTAAAATGGCAAAAACGGGGCCCAATTTAAGCATTTTATTTCTTAATTCGATAGCACTTTGTTCTGGGCTATAATGGCGATGTCAGATAAAGTGCATACCTTTTGGTTTCCTTACAGTCAAGAATTGGTAAATGTCATTGGTTAAACCAAATACATTACTATATAAAGTGACACAACCAAGGAAAATTCTATTTATTTTCCATTTTCTGTCCATGCTACCCTATATAAAACAAATAAAATATATAGATATTTCTTTTGGGTGCCATAGAGAATGTCTTACATAGCAAACAAGTATTCACATTAAGAATGTATTACTTCAAAATACATCAAAAACTGCTGGTCATGAAAGGGTTGAAACCCCATGTATATTAGAATGATGAAAGTCATCTGCCATACCCACTTAGCGCAGTTAAGGATGACCTGGGTTAAATTATTGACAATAATTTTTATTCAACTCTTTTCCACAACTTTCTAAAGTGTTGTAAAAATTTGAGTCTAGAATTTATACCCATTGAGTAATTATTTTTGAAGAGCTACATCATCAATTAAACCTTATTAGCGCATACGGACATCATAGAGCCAGAAATGAGTGCTGCTCTATAAGATCCAGTTCATCCACAATACAGGGAAAATTTGTAGTCAGAAGCAGCTTCCCCAGCATGTCGCTGGGTTAGAGAAACTGATCACCAGGCTGGCTTCTATCGAAAAAAAAGGTTGTCTCCATGAAGTAACCCCCTTTAAGAATATTAGATACATCTTGACTTATTGACACCTGTCATTCTAATTGCACAAGTTAACATACAGGTGTAGCCATATTTATCTTGACTTTTAACTCATTAAATACACAGTGGCAAGAAACTTCAACTTGATTTTTTCAATGACTTTTCAATGGCTTTTTTTGTGTGATATCATGCTGCAGCAAGTTATCACAGTCAAGATGAAGTGGGCTAAAGCTGTACCTCAACAGTATTTTATTGTTTGCTAGTGTAGTGGAACAATAACCTATATTTAGCAATATGTACCATATACTTTTACATTTTAAGAGAGTTTAAGGAAAGTAAATGTGGCATATTTTCTACCATGTGTGGTGAACCCATGGCGTGTGGGAGGGGAACACATGAGGAATAAGGCACAATTCCTGCAAAAAAAAGCAAATTTGCAAAGCAGCTAGATAACTCCTGAAGCTAAGAAACCAACCTGTCTGACACTGCATCTCCCGCTGTCACTTGCAAATTTAATTGGGAGATTGACATCCACATGCAGCTTTTTAGTTGGCGCTGTCCACTGGATCATGGTTACAGGTTACATACTTCCACACATGGACAATACCCTTTAAGGTATTTTTTTCATTATCACTGCTATGGCAGCCCTGCATCTGTCACTGTCAGGGGGATCCTGTGGCAGACATTGTATTTGGGTGTAATCTTGCTGTCACTATTATAGTGTCATGTGGCTGCTACTGTTATCTGGGTGACAAGTGCTTCATATAATTTTCTGCTCATATTTTGTGTATAAGGGAACATAGAACCACAGTGAATTGCTGTGAAATTGTAGTAAAATCTTAGCAAATGTCGATTTACAGCAATTTACCTCACTTTACTATGGCCATGTGGTCTTAAAATTATTGAAAGCTTGGGACCAGAGAGAATTTCCTAGAAAAATTCTCGCTAATTTGGGCTCACTCTGACAAAAAGTTTGCTACATTTGTACAAAACTGATGATGTACTGCTGGCTCTTGTTTCAACCACACACTAAATGGTTTCTTGCTGGCATAGATTCATTTTAATATGCTAATAGTAACTTTTTAATAAAATCAGCATTATAGTTTTGTATTGCATGAACCATTTGTAATTTTAATTAAGAGTCTGTAATAATTATGCTCAAAATATCTATGCATTATAAGATCCAGATATTCTGATTGTAAAATCCTCGGCCGCGGACCGTCGTTCTGATTGACCCCTCAACGGCCGCGGCCATGGATCCGTAAGTGCTGGCCCGCATCTCCTCCCCAGGAGACGCCGGCACTCACTTCCGCTCTGCAGTGTCCCATAGGGTGCACGCACACGCTCATGCCTGGCCTTAAAGGGTCAGCTTAAAATATGTTCTAATAGCCCTAATCACCCTGGACTACTAAAGGGGCCCTGCCCTTTCACTCCTTGCCTGAGCATTGTTTGTATTCCTCTGTTAGTCTTGCAAATGGTCCGTTAGTCATATCCTGTTCTGTGTTCCCGTGCCCTTCTACCTGTATCCTATATCCGTGCTGTATTTGTTCCTGTGCCATCTCTAGAGTTGGAGTTGTGTTGTGCCGTCTACTACGCCTGCTGACTTACACCACGTCTGGTGTCATCTGCCACATTTTACATTACCTGCCGACAAGGTTTTATCTGTGCCTAAGCCGTTGCTACTGTCTGGACTATTACAGGTACCCTTGTGCTCGGACTTTATATTGACTTGGTACAATGTTGTTTGGCCAGCTGCTACCCCGCTACGGTGGTGCGGCTTAGTGGGTTCACATACCCACAGATCCACGGGCCCCCGTTGCGATACAGCATGCTTCTTAAATAAATTTTCTATGCCGTGAAGCCGGCACTTCCTGGTTACGGTCACATTATACACTTAGTCTACCATGTGACCGTGTTGTCACATGACAAGTCTTCCAGCCTGTGCAGTGGAAGAGCCGGTGCGGAGGACTCCAGGTGAGCTGCAGAGTCTATATTGTAATGTATTGCGTTGCGTTGTATTGTGTTGGCTTGTAATGCATTGTAATGTATTGTGTTGGCTTGTAATATATTGTGTTGTATTGTGCTGTTTGAAGTGGAGAGGGGGGGCCCGTTAAATTACAGCCCCCCCCCCTCCTCTCTCCATGTCGGCCTATATCAAGGAGAATCTGGGGAGGAGGTTTATACGAAAATTCTCCTCCCCGGCCAGTGCTGGGTTCTTCTTTGTAAAAAAAAAAAAGACGGATCTCTTCGACCCTGCATTGACTACCGTGGTCTCAAGCAGATTACGGTCAAAAACTAACTAATACCTTTTGCCACTGATCTCGGAACTATTTGATCGCATACGAGGAGCCAAGATCTTCTCTAAACTAGACTTGCGTGGGGCCTACAACTTAATCTGAATCCATCAAGGTGATGAGTGGAAGACGACATTTAACACCCGGGATGGGCACTACGAATACCTGGTGATGCCCTTTAGCCTGTGTAATGCTCCCGCGGTCTTCCAAGAATTTGTGAATGATATCTTCCGAGATCTCCTCTATGTCTGTGTTGTGGTCTATTTTAATGACATTTTGATTTTCTCCCCAGATCCGATGACACATCGGAGGCATGTCCGTCAAGACCTGCTGCGATTAAGGGAGAATCTTCTGTATGCCAAGCTGGAGAAGTGCATTTTTGAAAATAATTCTCTGCCCTTCCTGGGCTACATCGTCTCAGATCAGGGTCTCAATATGGATCCTGAGAAAATAAATTCCGTTCTGGAGCGGCCACGTCCTCAGGGCCTGCGGTCCATACAGTGTTTTTTGGGATTCACTAACTTCTACCGGCAACTTATCCTTAACTTCTCTTCACTGATGGCTCCCATCTCTACCCTTACCAAGAAAAGTATGAATGCCAAGGTGTGGACCCCAGAGGCAGAATCAGCATGAAATAGCCTCAAGAGTGCCTTCCCTTCAGCCTCGATCCTCCATCATCCTGACGTGTCTCGGCAGTTCTCATTGGAGGAGGACGCTTCTTCTGTTGGTGCAGGTGCACTTCTTTTCCAGAGAAGCCTCAAAGGAAAGGCAGTAGCATGCGGCTATTACTGGAGACTTTTTTCCTCCACAGAGCGCAATTACTCTATTGGGGATCGGGAGTTATTGGCCATCAAATTAGCTCTCGAGGAGTAGAGACATCTGCTAGAGGGCGCAGCTCACCCCATCCTGATATACACCGACCACAAGAACCTTATCTATCTCCAGTCGGCTTAACGACTAAACCCCCGTCAAGTTAGGTGGTCGCTTTTCTTCACCCATGTAATGACGGGGGTGCGGAGACAGACAAGTGAGCCCTAATCTACCCGCCACTCAGTCCCTGCCTACTTGCAACGACCCGCCCTAGGCGACGGGGTACAACTGGGCGACGGTCCCTACGCTCAATAAGTGCACGACAGACAAACAGACAAGGGTACACAGAGCTAGGGGGAGAAGGGGCAGTTGCCCACGGCAACACCGTGAGCAACAAGAGAAGTGAACAAGCCGAGTCAAACCAGGAGAGTACGAGGTGCCAAACGCAGAGCAGGAGAGTAGTCAGCAAGCCGGGGTCAATATGAAGCAAGGACAATAGTACAAGAAGCTGCAGCAGGGCCAGGAAACCAAACGAGAAGAATCACAAGAAAAGGAGGAACAGGAAAGGCAGGTATAAATAGACAAAGGGCGGGAGCTAGCTCCGTCTGGCCAGGCTGTGATAGGTTCTCCCACTCCTAAGCCTGCCACCCTGAGTGGTGGAAGATGGAGTCAGTCTCACAGACATAGAAGCAGGTGCAGACTGATTATCTATCGGCGTTAACCCTGAAGCTGTGCCTGACAGATCCTTTACAATCCATTTCCAATTTGTGCTCCACTACCGTCCCACTGGCAAAAATGTGAGGGCCGATGCCCTGTCCAGGTCGTTTGAAACAGAGGACACTGTGGAGACCCCTCAATATATGATAGACCCGCCCTGCATTGTCACTGCCAATCCTTTGCAAGTTAGAGACATTCCTTCGTTTAGGACTTTTGTCCGGTTGGCAGATAGGAGAAAAATTCCTCGCTGGGGATACAGCTCCAAACTGGCTGGATACGTGGGTGTTCGTAAGACTCAAGAACTGATAGATCATCATTTCTGGTGGTCCATGCTGCCAAAAGATATTGTCTCTTCCTGCACTGTGTGTGCTTCTAACAAGGTTGCTGACTCCAAGCCTGTCGGTCTACTCCAACCACTGCCTGTACCCAATGCTCCCTGGCAGCACATTGCGATGGATTTTGTCACAGATCTTCCCCCCTCAGCAGGATGCAATACTGTTCTCGAAGATGGCCCATTTTATCCCGCTGACCTGTCTACCATCTGCTCTTTGACTGGCTAATCTCTTCATTCAGCACATCTTTAATTCACATGGGTTGCCCTTTCACATCGTGTCTAATCGGGGGTTTCAGTTCACCTCAAAATTCTGGAGAGCCCTCTGTAAACTCCTGGATGTGAAACTGGATTTCTCCTCAGCCTACCATCCCCAGTCCAATGGTCAAGTCAAGAGGATTTACCAGATCATGGAGAATTATCTTCGGCACTTCATTTCCATGCAGCATGATGAGTGGGTACAGCTTCTTCCATGGGCTGAGTTCTCATACAACAATCACACAAGTGAGTCCACCACTTCCACACCATTCTACATTGTGTACAGTCAACATCCAAGAATCCCTGTTCCTGTTTCAGCTACATCTCAGGTACCCGCAGCTGACTCTGCATTTGGGGACTTTTTACAAATCTTTCAACAGACCTGGTCCTCTATACTGCTGGCAGTCGATCGCATGCAGCGAAAAGCGGATACTAGAAGAAAAGATCCACCTCAGTATCTTCCGGGTACAAAAGTTTGGCTGTCCTCAAGGATCCCAGGTTCCTCTGACCTTTTGAGATCCTGCAACAGATTAACCCTGTCTCCTATAAGCTTCGGCTGCCTCCTACCCTCAAAATCCCCAACTCCTTTCATGTGTCCCTCCTGAAGCCTGTGGTCCTGAACCGCTACACTAAAACTCCTAGCCCTGCAGTTGCTCCCAGCGGTACTTCCAATATGTTCGAAGTAAAGGAGATGCTGGACTTCAAGAGGGTAGGAGGAAGGCCTTTTTATTTGGTGGATTGGAAGGGGTTTTGTCCAGAGGAGAGGTCCTCAGAGCCAGAAGAGAACCTCAATGCCCCTACCCTCGTTAAGAAAGAGGAGGGATACTGTAACGTCCACGGCCGCAGACCGTCGTTCTGACTCACCCCTCGATGGCCGCAGCCAAGGATTCGTGAGTGCTGGGCCGCATCTCCTCTCCAGGAGATACCAGCACTCACCTGCGCTCCGCTCTGCATTGTCCCGTAGGGTGCGCGTGCACGTTCGTGTCCAACCTTAAAGGGCCAGCGCACGCACATGAAAATGTGTTTTAATTTGCATTAATCACCCTGGGCTACTAAAGGGGCCCTGCCCTTTCACTCCTTGCCTGAGCGTTGTTTGTATTCCTCTGTTAGTCTTGCAAATGGTCCCTTAGTCGTATCCTGTTCCTTGTGTTCCCATGCCCGGCTACCTGTATCCTGTATTCCGTGCTGTATTTGTTCCTGTGCCTCTAGTTGAGGTTGTGTTGTGCCGTTTACTACGCCTGCTGACTTACATCATGTCTGGTGTCATCTGCCACATTTTGCATCATCTGCCGCCAAGGTCCCATCTGTGCATAAGCCGATGCTACTGTCTGGACTATTAAAGTACCCTTGTGCTCAGACTTTATATTGACCTGGTACACTGTTGTTTAGCCAGCTGCTACCTCGCTACAGCGGTGTGGCCCAGTGGGTTCACATACCCACAGATTGTGACACTGATAATATGGCACTTGTTTCTAACACACAGATATAAAATAATCCCATTGTAATAGAAGCAGATTTTGCTATGTTGTCTTATTGAGGTTCTATATACAATATATCTGCAGACTTTTCCTTGTTGCTTGATAATCCAGAATAATTTATATTCGGACACCTAGGAATTCAAATGTTTTAGTAATACTGAAGTGATTTTCACAAAAGAGAAAAAAATGGTCATCAATGTTTGATGGGGGTTGAACCACTGAGACCCCATCGATCCAAAGAACAAAGATGCTGTGAAGTGGGCTGTGTTGCAGTACCTAAACAAGGAGCAACACTGTTTCGGGGGGAAAAGCAAAAAGAGGCTTCCTCACTTTATCTAGTATACTGTGGCTCCTTCATTCTAGGGACTGGAGGGGCCCAATGGTCAACTCGAAATGGATTATACATTGATGACATATCCTACTGATATGCCATCAGTATCTCAGGTGATAATATCCTTTGATAACATCTTAACATATTTTGAATATAAAAAATTACGGGATTATGTATACAAATTTCTGTTTACATTTTTTGTAAAATCTCCCATTGTTTTGTCTGGTTTTATGTTCCCTCTTGGCATTTTTCTCTCTGTTTTATGTACAAATACTGTTTGTATTTCTATAAACATTATTTCCCTGTAAGTCATCCATCCATAGCCTCTTATATGCACTTCATATAAAATAACCCCAGTGGCTTTATGGTAATTAAATACTGTGTTTCAACTAGAAAACATGCGAGCAGTCTCTAACAAAATCACAGCCTGCAAAATCGCTCCTGCTGGCTGAATACAGAGCACAGTCCAGTAACCAGACAGCAGTGATCTAGATAGGATAAATCTTATAAGCAATGGTAAAGCTTCAAAACATTGCTGTGGAAAATTGCAGATTTACAAAAGAGGCATTGCCAAGTTGGTCCTAATATATCCAAGTAGTGTTTAGAAATTTCATATATGTTTAAAGGGGTTGTATGCAGTGGCGGATTCTCATTAGGGTGGTTTGAGCGGCCACCCGGGGCCCAAGGCTCCCGGGGGGCCCATGGCCGGCCGAACCGCACATGATTGCACGGGCCCCCTCATGCCCGATGGCATCGCTAGCACCGGAGGGGGCCCCGGTGCTAGCGGCAGCCACATTCATTTGTATCTGAGTTCTCAGGACTTTGATACAAATGAATACTATAGGCTGCAGGTAACGTTCGACTTGCAGCCTATAAGGCGCTGGGAAGACTCTCTGTGCAGGGCGGCATGATGAGATACTGCATCACGCCGGTATGCGCATGCCTCTAGTCCGGAGGATTCACACGCGTCCAACTGGAGCAGCCGCCACAGGGTAAGGTAAGTAAACTGTATATATATTTTTAGGTGGGGACTATCGCTGTGTATATATTCAAGGAGGGGGGATTATTCAGTTACACTATATACAAGGGGGAGCTCTGGGTGGCCCTATATACAAGGGGGAGGGCAGTGCTCTGTGGGCCTGGATACAAAGAGGGGGAGTGCTCTGTGACACTATATACAAGGGGGGAGCTATATGTGGCCCTATATACAAGGGGGAAGTGCTGTTTGGCCCTATATACAAGGGGGGAAGCGCTGCGTGGCACTATATACAAAGGGGGAGCGCTGTGTGCACCATATACAAGGGGGAGCGCTAAATGGCACTATATGCAAAGGGGGGAGTGCTGAGTGACACTATATAAAAGGGGGAGCACTGTGTGACAATATGTACAAAGGGGAAAGGCTGTGTAGCATTATATACAAGGGGAGGGCTGTGTGGCGCTGTCCACAGTGGTATATGTATGGCGCTCTTTAAAGGGAGGGCTCTGTGGCGCTATTTACAAGAGGAGGAGGGCTGTATGGCGCTATCTACAGGGGGCTGTGTGTACCGCTCTCTACGGGGGGATGTGTGTGGTGCTAGCTATAGGGGGGATGTGTGATATATACAGGGGGCTGTGTGTGGCACTATGTACAGAGGGCTGTGTGTCTGTGGTGTTTTACAGTGTATGGTATTATTATATTCAGGCGCGCAGTGTTTAGTGATATTATATTTAGGGGCACAGTATGTGGCGCCATGATAATTTTATTTTCGTTTATAGGTGTGGAAATGTTGGAAAAGTGAGGAGCCGATGACATCTGAGTGGCAAATTCTGCAGAAATGGGTCATGGCCGGGAGAAGTCGTCATGAGCTCTGAACCGGATGGAGAAGAAAAGAGGAAAATAAATCTACTAGAATCTGAGACGTCGTCACCTGTGAGTCACTAGATTTATAGAAAATCTGTCACCTCTCCTGACATGTTTATTATAGGAAATCCTTGTATTTCACAAAAAGTCTTTCTGCAGCCCAGGACTGATAGACAATTCCCCTTGTCAAGAGGATGTGGGATACTGTCAGTATGTAGGGACACAGCCCTGTGACAAGGGGAATCGTAACATCCATTTGTTAATGCTTGCCCAAAAAGGTAGTGTTAAAAATAGTTACGGCGCGGCAGGGCGGCGGTGCGGAAGGGGGGCCCAAGTTTGGGTAACAACCCATGGCCTATGGTCTACTTAATCCGCCACTGCTTGTATGAGATTAGAAAACCTTGAGGCTTTCCTCCAGAAACTGCGGCACACTTGTCCATGTGCTGGGTCTGATATTGCAGCTCAGCTACTTTCAATTAATTAGTTCTGAGCTGCAATACTAGACCCATCACATACACAAGAGTGACAAAGTTTCTGGAAAAGATTCATGTTTTTCAATATTCTACAGCCCCTTTAAAAATATTTATACCGTTATCCTTACCCTGGATTGACATTGCAACACCAAAATGTGGCTTATAACAAAGCACTCATTTCTTACTTTTAATGGTTTCTTAATTCCCCAACTTTCAAAATATATTCACCATTATATATTGTTCAATAATTACAGCATTATCTAGTGTAATTCTATTTGTTATTATAACATAGGCAAAATAACCAGAAGGACCAGAAAGCATGCCACTAAAAGAATTACAGCTTTGCCTCTTTAAAGTGAACCTGCATGAGAAGCTGAGCAGACTAATGTAGATTTTGTGGGAAAAGATTCAGTAGAACTTGTAATTTATTTATTTAAACCTCTGTTAATTCTGGGCATTGGAGTTCAGTGGGCGGTACTAATCAATGATTGACAGCCTTCCCTGTATGTGAATACAAATATAGCTGTCAATCAGTGATTAGGACCGCCCACTGGACTCCTAATTTCAGAATGAGCAAAGGTTTAAATGAAAAAATTAGAAGTTATACTGAATAGTTTTCTACAAAAATATACATCAATCTGCTCAGCTCCTCCTGCTCTATAACATGCTGCCTGCAGATTGGACTGCATTTTCAACGTGACCGGTTCCCCTAAAAAAAAGGAGTTGTTTAATGTCTTCACAAATAACCAAAACAAGGGGTTCATTCTGCACTTAGGAAGGGAAATAATTTGTTTTTGCCCCTATGGCTAACTACGAAACGCAGAACAGCATTTAAATATCACAGATACAAAAATGATATATATTCCAGCTTACATAATCATTTTAGGCTTGTTAGTAGCTCTTTGCAATATCATGATGAGCAGTTCATCATTACACTCCAAAACATTACCTGAGCAGTGCCTGACCATCTGGCAAGAATGTGTGTATTAACCCCTTAACATCTAACAATGTGTGCTTTTACCACAACTTTTAAAGAACTTTAGTCTGAGGTTCTGTCAATTTACAGCATCTCAGAATTGTGGTAACATAAGTAAGTGACCACTGGGCTCCCCAGAGAAAATGTAGAAACTGCATGTCCAATCCATGCACCCCAGATAGAAGTTACAATGCCTTCCCGGTCATTTTGATCGCAACATAGAAATGATAGATTGCAGTCGCAACCTGTCTGCTTGACACAATGATGTGCTTTATTAAGGATACAGACAGGCTTTATAGCAAAAAAACAGTGTAGGTAGGTGTTGCTCAAATGCCTTCCACCTATAGACTTGAATCTAATGGGTTTAGAGTAAGGGAAGCCTCAACCGGCATCCCCTTCAAGTAATGGAGTCAAGCTGTTAGGAGACAATCCGTAATGATATACAGTATAAAGAAAGTTTAGAGGTTCGCTGCAGACATACAGAAAAGAAACTAAGTAGTTGAACTGCAAAACTGAAAAAAATTTCAATCTGCCTTTTCTTTGCATTGAAGATGTTGCTTTACAATATATTCACCAAAGCAAGGAAGATAGAGGATCCCATTTTATGAAAAATCAATACTGTTTACTTCATTAATATGCTGTTATGTAAGGAATATATTAAAATGATCATGTAGCCTCATATCGCTACAGTACAGACTGTGGAAATGAACAGTGTTACAAAATATCTGACCATTATTAGGGTAACAGTTCAGTAAAATCTATCTGCAGCACCTAATGTATAAATCCAATGGAACATGACAGTTGTCCCTGCAGATAACAAGGCTGGAAGACATGACACAAATGAAACAATTCGGATTATTTAGTGTTCAGTTATTAAACGATGAAAGTTCAAGTGAAAACGCACGTCATATGAGAAAGGAGAGGTCATTCAGGAAAGCTCTCTTAGGGCACATTCAGACGTGGTGGATTTGCTGCGGAATTCCGCTGCGAACAGGCTGCAATGGAAATCCGCTGCAGACTTTTCTTTCTTGGATTTCTATAGCTTTTTAGTTAATTTAATGCAGATGTAGCGGAAAACAATAGTGTGGAAAATAGCTTGCAGTGCGGAATTTACATTCCACAGCATGCTCAATCTGTTGTAGAGTAGCAGCGGAATATCACTGAGGATTTCAGCCTTTGCAATGAAAGGCTGAAACCTGCGGCAAGTCTGCTGAAAAAATTTGCAACGTCTGCATGGACCTTCAAATATGCACGTTTTGCAGCAGATTCGTTACGTAATTGTCATAAATTTGTGGAAAATTTTGAACGTGCTCTTAATACGACACTGTTTTCATGGCTTCCAAAAATAGGACACCTTTTTATGCATAATATATTTTAAATATTTTTTAGAGATGGGGTGGGGGTGACAAGTTTGTGCATATAAGTCAATCATAAAATATATAAAGTGACCCAACTAAAGAAAGTGTCTATTTTTTAAAATACTGGGCATACCAAATGTATCACCTCTATTTATTATCCCATGTAGGTGGATTTTACAATGACCGCAGCTATTATACTCATGTGTGCTAGATAAAGTGGCACAATAAGGAAAAAAATTGCGCATATCCACAAACAAGCACATTAATTAACTACTGAAAATAATAAAATTAATAAAAACTTTATATCTTTATCTAATTTATATGATAATATATAAACACTAGAGATGGTAAAATCGATTTTGAAGAATCAATGGAGAATGAAGAAATAGCTCATTTATAATAAACAGTGAAGTGCTGGAAACACATTATAGGAAAACTGCAGGTATTGGTGAGGCCCAACTGCACCAGCGTACAATGCACTCGGAAAGTCTTCAGACCCCTTAAATGTTTTCACATTTTGTTATGTTGAGGCCTTGTGCGAAAATAAAATAAAAATTCTAGTTTTTCCACATCATTCTAATAACCCATAATGACAAAGTGAAAACAGAATGTTAGTAGTTTTTGCTAATATATTGAAAAGAAAAAACTAAAATATTGCATTGACATAAGTATTCAGACCCTTTACTCAGTACTTAAGTTGAAGCACCTTTGTTAGCGATACCAGCCTCCAGTTTTCTTGGGTATGATGCCACAAGGTTTGCACACCTGGATTTGGGGATTTTCTGCCATTCTTATCTGCAAATCCTCTCAAGCAATGTCAGATTGGATGGGGACTGTCGGTGGACAGTCATTTTCAGGTATCTCCAGAGATGTTCAATTTGGTCAGGGCTCTGGCTGGGCCACTCAAGGACATTCACAGAGTTGTCCCTAAGCCACTCCTGTGTTGTCTTGGCATTGTGCTTAATGTCATTGCTTTGTTGGAAGGTGAACCTTCGGCCCAGTCTGAGGTCCAGAGTACTCTGGATCATGTTTTCATTAGGAATATCTCTGTACTTTGCTCCATTCATCTTTCCCTCAAACCTAACCAGTCTCCCTGTCCCAGCCAATGAAAAACACCTCCACAATATGATGCTGCCACCACCATGCTCCACTGTAAGGATGGTATTGGGAAGGTGATGAGCAGTGTCCAGTTTCCTCCAGACATGATGCTTAGAATTGAGGGCAAAAAGTTCAATCTTGGTTTCATCAGAATCTTGTTTATCAAAGTCTGAGAGTCCTTTAGGTGCTTTTTTTGCAAACTCCAAAGAGGCTTCCTTCTTGCTACTCTGCGATAAAGCCCAGATTGGTGGAATGCTGTAGTCATGGTTGACCTTCTGGAAGTATCTCCCATCTGCACACAGGATCTTTGGAGCTCAGAGTGACTATTGTGTTCTGGGTCACCTCTCTTACCAAGGCCCTTCTCCCCCCATTACTTAGCTTGATGGGGCGGCCAGCTCTAGGAAGAGAACTGTTTGTTCCAAACTTTTTCCATTTAAGAATTATGGAGGCCACTGTGCTCTTGGGAACATTCAGTGAAGCAGAATTTTTTTAATACCCTTCTCCAGATCTGTGCCTCCACACAATCCTGTCTCTGAGCTCTACAGGCAGTTCTTTCCTCCTCATTGCTAGATTTTTGCTCTGATATGCATTGTCAGCTGTGAGGCCTTCTATAGACAGGGGTGTGTCTTTCCAAATCATGTCCAATCAAAAACAAGATGATCTAGAGAAATGGGAGGCCCCCCAGAACTAAATTTCAAGTGTCATAGCAAAGGGTCTGAATACTTATGTCCATGCGAAATTAGAGTTTTTCATTTGTAATAAATTTACAAAAAAAAAAAAAATTCTGTTTTCACTTTGTCATTATGGGGTATTGAGTGCAGAATGATGGGGAAAAACATGATTTTTTCTATTTTAGCACAAGGCCTCAACATAACAAAATGTGAAAAAAAGTGAAAGGGTCTGAATACTTTCCAAATGCACTGTAATACATCAGATATACAGTGGGGCAGATTTACTACTGTGTCTGTGTCTTGAAAGTGTTGAAAAATTAGCAAAATTTTGGAACCGTTTGGCACATTTTTGATGTTTGCACCTCACTAGACACTTTCTAAAAGGGTTCAGAGAAGGGGCATGGCTTAACAATAGAGGGGCATAACTTGCTGGTGAGTGGCTTGAAATGCACCATTCTGCACTAAATATGTGGCAAAAAAAATCTGGTACAAAATTATGCCTCAAAGTAAGCCAAATCAAAATTGGTATTCGGAAAAAATAAGTGTCTAACAGGTCAATGAAGATGCGCTAAATTATCATGCGGCATGCAACACTGTGATAAATTTGGCAATATTTGGGCCTTCCTGGTTTAAGTTTACGCTGCCTAGCTATTAGATAGCATTAGCAAATGTGGGTCAGTATGTTTCTGCGGACATATGGCTTTTTTTGACAGCTCAACACCCAGCCGAACCCCCACCCTAACACCTACACTTTCTGTACCCAGATATAAATGCACCTCACATTGCTGATCTAATGCTGTGAAATGGTAGTTTTTTTTTTCTGCATTTAGTATTTACAGCTTAAAAGGGTTCTCTATTTTGGACAATCCCTACTTTTTAAAACGGTTCCTTGACAATAAGCACATCAAACAGTTTCCTCTTGTTTGGACCCCCATCAATCAGCTGTTATCTGTGGTCAAGCCTGGCAGAAAGAGTTCACTTTCCCTGCAGCACCACCACAGGGGAAATTAATCATTACACAGTGCCTATTCATATCAATGAGTTGTCTGTATAAGGCAAGACAGGTCCTCTAAAGTGAGATGCTCGTTATAACTGATCTCCACTCTGACCAGTAGATGAGGATCAGGAACAGAGGATCTTCCCTCTATTATGAAGAATTTCCTGAAAGGTTAGTGTATATAAAAATGGGTTTTCTAAACTAAACCACCCATTTAAGAGGCTGCTGCTATGTGCAGTTGCAATCTTACAGGAGTGCCTAGGCGCTGTTTGTAGCATTGAGTGGTCTCTTAAAGGAGTCAAAATGTGAAAAACATTTTGGCCCTAAGAATACGGAAAAATAAACAAATATTTCTATAAAAATGGTGCAAAAATAAAGCTCCATCTGTTATGAAAGAAAGACACAAAAATCATATGGAAAAATACAAAAAAGGACTAGGGGCATTAAATCGGTGACAACGACAAAAATGCAACATTTAGTCCCCATGGAGTTACTACATGACTCCGACAGAGTGGCTGCTTATAATATAAAGAAGGGCAGAAGATGCTGAATATCCTGTGTAGGGTGCTGCTGTAATACTGTGAAACAGCAGCTTCTTCTTTGGTTATGCTATGGTACTGCTTTAGATGGAGGGACAGTCTCCTAGTATTATAGAAGCGTTATATACACGTTATTCAGCCGCTCCATGAATAAAAAATCAGGATGACACCACCTTTTTACATTTTTTACATATTATTCATGGCTGCTGCTTACTTGTTGAGCAGCAGAACTTCACTATAGCAGAAGTTTAACTCCAGGGGCAGAAATAAGCTGACTGCTCCCTGGATGCCTATGTATGTTTAAACAAGCAGACAGGGTGGAAATGAGAAGTCATGACATTACCATTCATCTACTATTACCAGGCCTGGGAAGGGTTTGTCGGGACCAAGCTGTTAGGTATTGTTTGCTGACTGTGCATAGTGGCTATGGGCATGAATTATATGCTGCCACAAGAAAGTAGCCTTAAATTGGACTGTACTGAGCCACTATGAAGAACAATAAAATGTGTTGTTTAGCTTGTATCACTAGGGGAATGAGCCTGCCTGAGTTAGATATACTCTTTGTTGTCGTTCTCATCGCTGGCTGATAGAGGAGAATTCTGAGCAGGCGACCCCATCTACTGTATGTCTTCTATATGTTCTAATAGGACATATGGACAAGGTGGAGATGTCCTGAGCAGAGAACTCCTTTACTGCATGCTAGTATATGCATTTTTGTGGTTTATAAGAAGTGTTTTGAAACGTTCCTGGAAGGGCTTCTATAGAAAACTGTATTGTGTAATAATGCAATCCACAAGTAAATTTGTGCTTGTTGTTTTCATTGGGATTATGGACTTCCTATTAAAATAAATGTGGGGAAATGCTAAAGAATTCCACAAACACCACAAATAAGGCATGGCCTAAAAACAACGCAGTTTTCAACTGCACCGTATGTAAGTAAAACATAGTATTTCACCACAGCACCCAAAATGTGTGAGAATACACTGAAGTGCAGTAACAAAAAAAACTTTTGTTTTTTAAGATAAGTTTTAAAAAAAAAAGAATTTTAGTGTTCCATTAACTTAGGATAGCTCGGGTTAGAGGAATCCCATGGCAAATTATTTTTTTCTCCTATGCAGTATCTAAAGGTGGTCTTAACTTTTTACAAATACTTACTTTCTAACATAAACCATATGTATAGTTCATCGTTTTACATTGTTGTATCAATTCCGACAGCAATATAAGTAATGGATGTTCTTTTTGATTTTGAGTACAATTTCTCCTCTTGTCTACACTAGACACACACATATACTATATTACATATGTGAAGTTTAGTAAGTATACAGATGTAGCCTTGGAAAAGGGAGTGAAACACTACATTTCCGTACTAGGAGACAATGCACAATAAGAAATACAATTTATATTACAAAGATACCTTCATGTGATGACTTAGTTTATAAAAAATATATACAAATAATTAATAACCCCCCTATATCAATTTATGGAAATTAAAACTTGGAGACTCCAAAGTGGCTCAATTGCATCCAGCTGTCGTACGGCATCAAACAAATGTGAGCACCATAATGGCAGAATGGAACTAAATGCTGAAGGGTTGTAAAAAGTCATTTCATTTTAAATGGCAACCATTATATTCAATGAGTAAACAAGTAAAATAAAGAGACGTTCCAGCCGCATATGCTAAATAATGATATCATTATAGTCTTCTTTTTTTTTCTTGCCTGAGGGCTTTTCATGAAAAAGATAACTGGGTACCATTTGAATTGTTGAGTTAATGTTAATGATAAAGGAGAGGATTAAAGCGTCTACTATCTTAAACAATGTCAACTGATTACTGTTGGCTTCTTCTTACAGAAGCGTCCAAGTCTGCAAGATGTTCTATCGTACCACTCCTGCATACTCCCCAGTTGTGAAGGAATTAACCTCTTTTACCTACTGATAAAATGGCATTTATTCTTATTCTGTGCTACCTGCTCATATATCTGATAATAACATAAGAAAAAAAAAGATCTGACAAGGACGAAAGATAAACTGAGTACTTTGAAACACGCTTTATTGAAACAAATAATTAAAAATAGTACATCTGTGAGAATTGAAAAGTGCATATAAGAACTATTGAGAAATCACGACCCAAGCAAATAATTTACAATTTCAACTAAAAGTTTTATTAAACAACTTCAAATTAACATGATTATTCACCATAACTGTGTGTGGTATTTACAGTCTTCGGCTCCTGTGGTAAAGGCTTTGTTTTGGGATTTAAGGAGTAGGAAAATAAAGGACCAAACGGTAGGGAGAGATCGGTGGAGGCTAACAAGATGTGAAGGTTTTCCAGAAGAAGTTCTTGCAACCAGCTTTGCGTTCTCGAGGTGCCAGAGCTGGACTGGAATTTGCGGACCTTTCAAGTTCCAATCTTACTTCATCTTGCTCGGGTCCTCTGGGCAGGTCGTCTGATTCCAAGGCTTCATTTTCTGTCTGGGAGGGTTCTGATAGCAACTCTGCCAAAAAGTATTTGGCCAACTCCTATAAAGAAAATGATAAGAAATATTAAGTTGCAGGTTTTTATTTTAATATATGCAAGATATATGTAAGAACTGAATTACTGCAAGCAGTACTTTTGGTATCCGGTATTAATGATTAAATGTTCTCTTCCACCTTTGAGGTCTTATATAATTATGTTCACAAATAAGCCATAAATCCAATAGTAACACAATAGAATCTATAATATTATATCTGCAATCTGAATGACAGGATCTCTCCGAGGTGCTGAAACTATTTCTCTATCTAACCTGCAGCCTTCTCTGACACCTGCTTGATCAGAATGAACTTCCTATTTTTCTACCACAATATATTTCTCATGACTGAAGAGAACTAATATTTCATTTATTATTTTAACTTTTTTGCACTACCCCATCTCAATAATTAACTGTTCTTAATACTATTAATCATACAGGGTAGTGATTGCAGGTTATACAACTATAGTGCTATAAAATACATAATAGAGATGTTTGTCTGTGATTTAAAATACAGATGTGAACCACTGTGTCGAAATTCAATGCGTTGCGCACTATGATCAGCACCTCGGACAACTCCGTATGATCAGCACCTCAGACAGCTCAATTTACTCAACATCTTATATAACTTAATATGCTCAGCACCTAGGTCAGCTACGTGTTTTCAGCATGTCAGACAGCTCAGGTTCAGCAGTCATGAAATTGTCATAGACATAAATTCTACATTATATACGAATACATATCTTGTTATTAGATTAGCTGTGGTCATGGCTTTGTAGCATGTTAAGGATGATACATTCCAAAAATACCTTTTTTTTATGACTATGTAGTAATATTAGTACATTTATGTGCATGAAAATACATTTATTCATATACTAAACAGATGCACTATTTGCATATTACACAGTAAAGTTTGTTTCCATATCTGAAAATGAAAACTTCAATGTAAATATTAGTGCTATAGAAAGTCCTGTAATAAAAAGGCAGAAGATTCCTTACCTGTTTCCCTGCTGCTGCAAGTGATTTCTGCAGGAACTGGCGAAGTCTCGGGTCTGTAGGTGCAGCTGAGATAGAGCTCAAAGCCAAGGCCAGGGAGAGCAGGGTCAGGGCACAGCGCACTCGGCAGGACTGCATGTCTTCAGGAACTTCTCTAAGCTGATTGCAGAGACAGGGCTATCAGAACCTGCTGTATCGACTTCTTCTGCTTCTGCTACTGGGATCTCCTTAGCCCCCTTTTAAATTCTCCCTGTGACGTCAGCAAAGGAAGAGCTCCCTCCTCCCCTTCTCTTCCCTGAGATAACCACCACTTTTACGCACCATTACCCAAAGTAGATAAATCACTAGAACCACCCAGATGAAAAAGAACCTGAAAGGTTTTTTTTTGTGACATTCTTTCTCTCTATAGTATAATATGTATACAGTTTGCGTAACCTTTTTACATGTTTTAAACATCAATGGTTATTTAACCCAATAAATGCCTGCGTCGCTGTCCTGTTCTTCTGTGAATCAACAGTGTGTCATGTTGTTTTCCACTGTAATTGCTGGTGGCAACCTGATTATTAATTATTCTTGGGAACATTACCTATGTAGAATATGTGGACATCATTTTTATGGCGCAGTAGCATCTGATGATTAATAGCCTTTCTATATTTGTTTCATAAATAAAATGTATCTAATGTCACGCAAGTACCAGTATCAGAGCTTTTAGAATACATTCTGTCTAAATACTGAAGAAGTTACAGTTCAACAATGTTATGAACTTTTGTATTTTTCATGTTCTCAATATGGGTTTAATAGGCTTAATATAAAAATATACACAGTTGGCTTCTACTTACACCCCCTATCAGTCTCATGTTATACAGAAGAATTGCTGCTATTGAATATGGAAAGGGATTAAATAACAACATACCTTCTTTTGCTAAACCGGACAGATCTAATTTGCAGCATTAGCTTATATATGCAATTGATGTTTGAAGGTATCTTGACTTTGGAGCATTTTTTTTATTTATTTAAAAAAAAGGTGTGTGTCTGTAGGCGGATAGATAGATAGAGAGATAGATAGATAGATAGATAGATAGATAGATAGATAGATAGATAGATAGATAGATAGATAGATAGATAGATAGATAGATAGATAGATAGATAGACATAGAAGATGGGGGCCCCCATAGCATGCTTCAAACTAGGACCCCATTATGGTGATGAGTTTTACCCAGAACTGAAGGGCCTGGTGATTGCAATAGCAAAGGGTATGAGACCAAGTAGGGCTGGGCCCCCTCTCTTCAAGTGTCATATAGAAGCCATATGGTATGCTTCTTTGATAAATTAGATGATAGATAGATAGATAGATAGATAGATAGATAGATAGATAGATAGATAGATAGATAGATAGATAGATAGATAGATAGATAGATAGATAGATAGATAGATAGATAGATAGATAGATAGATAGATAGATAGATAGGCAGACAGACAGACAGACAGACAGACAGATAGATAGATAGATAGATGATAGATAGATAGATAGATAGATAGATAGATAGATAGATAGATAGATAGATAGATAGATAGATAGATAGATAGATAGATAGATAGATAGATAGATAGATAGATAGATAGATAGATAGAAAAAAAGACATAGAAGATGGGGTGGCCCCATCGCATGGATCAACTGGGCCCCAATTATGGTGCTGAGTTTTACCCAGGACACAAGGGCCTGGTGATTACATTAGCAAAGGGTGTGGGACCAAGCAGGGCTGGTCCCCCTCTCTCTAACGGTCTCATAGTAGACACAAGGTCTGCTTCTTTTATTTGTACGCCCTTGAATAGATAGACAGATAGATATAGATTGATAGATAGATTTGTTTTCTGCTTGGTCCTGGAACTCCAATGCAATACTTGAGTTAATGAAGATCTTAAAGAAATGAGTCTCTGCCCCCCATAAATTAACCCTATGTGAATAATATATTGTTGATTTACTATAGAAACAACAAGTTGCTTAACCGTACGTACTATTGGTTTGGTTTAGTGCTTTTACAGTTTATTTGATCATTTCTGGGACACACGGATACATGGATACACGTCGTGTTCAGGTCTAAGCAGCACAAGTTTTTACTTGCAACTGACTAGGCATTCGTGGATTTCTAAAGAGAATTCTAGAGCAAGACATAAACAGATTGAAGGCAGGCAGTATAATTATGAGTTTTACTCTCAGCACATATTTGTTTCTGGTTTTTGCTTCTCTTTGGGTCAAAGGGGACAGGCAAATTAAAAAAACTAACAGAGGCCACACTGCTGTATAATCTTCAGATTAGGGAAATCTTTTTTACGACACCTGGCCATCTACCATAAATCCTATATCTTAAATCCTGTCCACCAGCGTTCTAGTAATCCTGCACTTTTTTGATGCCCCACAGTACGCATACCTTCATCACTACACCTGGGGTATGTGCTTAACCTATCTGCTGAAACACCCCCGCCATTTAATGACCCCCGCTGATAAGGTTTCATTTCCCTTTTTACTTAGGGCTTGTTATCAACTGTTTGCTTTTAGTAAGTTCCTAATGGCTAAATAAATATCATTTCTAAGATAGAGTTCTCGCCTGTATGTAGTGTATATTGCAGGAGGACTTGTAATTAACAAATGTGTCACTTGTATTTATTCTTTTTATCATGCTCAAATCACCGTGTAGTGTAAGTTTATCTCCTGTACACATACAGTTCCAAGTCGCAGGGAACAAACAAATCCTATGGGAGTCACTAGTGAGCCACGCTGAGTGACCAACATCCTGAAGATCGCCCGATGTTGAAGTGAAAGGGCGAGCCTCCGTTCATATCATATACTGACTGACTTCCATGTGGTTAGCATCATCCCTGCAGATGCCAGCCTCATGAATATGCTAGTAAGCCTGCTGTTCAGAGGTTATATGGGCATTGTGTGCTTAGAGGGCAGCAATCCTGAAGTACACAAGCAACATGCAGATCTTCCCATTTCTAGCAGGAACCTGGCAGGATATTCCTATGAAATTATCAGTGTTTATTTTTCTGGAAAATCTTGTTGTTAATTTATACATGAGTATTTTGTGGAGAAGTAAAAAGCTGGGTTCTGTAGTTCCTCACCAGCACCTGTGACAAGCTCAATTCACAACGGCTGGCAGTTAGTTTAATATTGTCTACAGGGGGTAGTGGCTGCAACTGGAGCTATTTAATGTTATTTCACATGTAATAACAGTGGTGTGACAGAAAATAATTTGCCATGGTTTTGCAGCGATCATGATTTGTTCTGATGATTTCCTGATCGATCTTAATGGCGATTGCCTGGTGTACATGCAAAGCTACCAGCAATAAATGATAAAAATTTTGGAATTATTTCTGAAAATTGGTCATGCATACCAATGTTCTCATATTAAAATAATTGGGATGTCAAGCTATGGGTCGTAACGGTAAGGGGAAGTCAGAGATATCTAAGGGTCCTTGTGAAAGAGTAGTGTGTGGACAGCCTTCTTATAATATTAAGTGTAATTGACTATAAAAAAAAGTCTTCACATTAATTAATTGAACATTTTACTTTTTTTCTTCTTTGTGTAGAAGAAAGATCTGCGGCACTCGCCACTATATTTTTCAGTGCTTTTATTTGCAATCTCCTTTTAAGGTACACTGTTGCCGCGAGCTTAAGGACCTGAGATCACTTGATCCTCATACTCCATAGCCCTAGGCAACAGTGTAATATAAAAGGAGAATGTCAGTAAAGGGACTGAAAAATAGTGGTGAGTGCTGCAGATATTTCTTCTTCTCTTGGAATTGCTTGTCCAACCCTTCTCCATTTAAATGTTCCCCCAATGAAAACATGGGAATGCCCACGACTGGAATTAATAGCACGTCCATGATGCATGACAGACTACTGAAGGTGGCTAAAAAATTCTACTACTAGAGTATAGAGAGCCACTGCTGTAACTACCAAGGGGAGATCTATTCTGTATTCTGGGGGTACAAATCCTCAGGTGGTGGGTAAGGCCAAGCTCGCACATTTCAAGGTTGTGTGCTGACCTGGCCATACAGCTGAAAGGATTCCCCCTTTGTGCCCCCATCAAAGTATTAGTGCCTCCTCAGTGATCCCCATTTAGAAGTGATGCCCCCTTAGCGCCCCCGAAATAGTACTGATGCCCCCTTAAAGCCTCCCCACACAACAAGATTGCCCCTTAATAACAAAACTAATACTCGAGATGAACGGTGCTGATCATAACCTGTGCAGTGTGCAGCTTGGTGCCAGCAGGCGAGATTATATCATCGCGCCAACCTGCGTCAAGACGCCAACATCAGGGGTCGCAAAGTGAATGGTGGTGAAGGGAGGGGTGGAGAGACATAGTGCTGTTTTTTTTTCTGCTGCTGGCTGCGAGCACAGAGTATTACCAGATACTGTGATATGAACTCTTTTTTTTTTTTTACTTCCTAATTTAAAATTTCTTTGACTTTTTTGGCTTTTTTTTATAGCTGTGGCTGTTAGAGGGAGTTCCATTTTTACAGCTGTTTGTACTTTCACTTGAATTTGCTGTTTGGGAACTTCTGTCATAGCATTTTTCTACATCATCTGAATCATCTTGAATAGTATATTAATATTACATTGCTATATTTGTAGTGATTGTCTATCTATGATTTATTATTATGCTACAGATTGGTATTTGTGCCCCACTTTCAGCTTATCATATTTACAATATTAATTTATTCAAAAACAGCGCCACACCTGTCTATGGGTTGTGTCAGGTATTGCAGCTCTGCTCTTTTGCAAATAAACAGAACTGCAATACTACACATAACGTTTGAACAGATGTTGCGCTGTTTTTGGAAAAAAAAGCAGCCAAGTTTTTCTAATCAAAAATAGTAAAATTAAGAAACAGGGGAGCAATTTTAAATTATTAAATTAAGACAATTACAAAACAATACTGTGTAGGGGGCACTAAGGAGGTATCCTTACTGTGTGAAGTACACTAAGAGGGAGTCACTAAAGGGGGGCACTAAGGGACATATTTTCTGTGAGGGGGCAATATTATGATGTTCCATGCAAAGAGGGAAATTTGAAAGTGTGTGGTGCATGAAAGGGCACAATTACTGTGTGGGGGCACAAAGGGGCACCATTACTTTTAAGAGGGATACTGATGGGCATCTTTACTGCGTAAATCACAGGATCTATAGACATATTAATGATATGCAAATGATAAAAAATGGAAACAAAATGTTCCAAACATGTTGATTTATTCAGTATCGAGTATGAGCACCAAGCGCATAAATACACGCATTTACACGCCTTGTCATGCTATCATGAGGTTATTAATGCACTTGGGCACGCAAAGTATCAAGATTGTTTGCTGGCAGCTTGGTTTGCAATTGCTGGCCAATGATGTCCCAGATGTGCTCTATGGGAGATAAGTCCGGAGAGACTGCAGGTCATCGTAGCACATCTAGGCCACGTATGCTGCTCACAGTAGCACGAGCAACATGGGGCCTGGCTTTGTCCTGTTGAAAAACAGCTTTTGGGACACTTTGGAGAAATGGCCGTACCACTGGTTCCACAACCAAATCAATGTAATGCTGAACTGTTAGTGTACCTGAAATAAAGACTAGAGGGGTCCGGCTACCGTACATTATGCCATCCCACACCATAATCCTGGGAGTAGGACCGGTGTGACGTTCCCTTGTGAAGGTCTCTTCATGGCGTTGCCCGCGTGGTATCCAAACCAATCTCCGGCTATCATTGCATCCGAGACGCAAGCGGGACTCATAGCTAAAGAGGTTAGACCTCCATTCCAGCCTCCATTACCATCTTGCTGTGCACTATGATAGCCTATGAGAGTGGTGGCGTGTGGTCAATGGAACACCTGTAGCTGGACGTCTAGCTCGTAGCCCAATGTCGTGCAAATGCCTTCTGATGGTTTGTGTCAATACTGGGTGCCTACCTAGACTTCGGATGTTACGTCCAATTTCACTTGTAGTACAGAATAGATCACTACGCACCATTCTTCCAATCAGACGATCCGTCCGTACAGAGGTTCACCTCCGCACATCTATTGGTGCCATTCCCATTCGTTGTTGTTCTTTCAACCTCCAGGACACGCAACGTTGAACAGTGCTGACATCTCGGTCTAGGCGGATAGCGATCTGCCGGAGTGATAAACCAAGGTCTCTCAATCCAAGGATTCTGTCCCTCTCAGTATGCGACAATAAATAGCATGTCGACGAACCGGAGGCATCGCACAATCATCTTACACCACTTGATCCGATTTTTGAGGATTCATGTAGCTAAAAAACTTTGCTTTGATTCTGACATAACCTTATGACTTGATGACTTGCCCTTCTCGGTGTTGCAATTTCAATTTTGAGGAGTGTGTGTGTGTGTGTGTGTGTGTGTGTGTGTATATATATATATATATATATATATATATATATATATATATATATATACAGTCCAGATACAAATGAACACAGCACTCCACGAATCCAGAGAGTCAGGCCATGTGCTCGTCACCAGGGGATGAATGAATTCCCCTTTTTTAAGATAGAGAAAAACATAGAACGCAGTAATGGCACCAGGCGCCATGGCTTGAGAAAGGTTCCTGTTGAACCGAAACGTCGCTGTATTGAGGTGAATAAATCCACCCTGCTTTCATCTATCTTGAAGTCCTGGTGCGGTTACTGCGTTCTTATGTTTTTCTCTCTCTCTCTATATATATATATATATATATATATATATATACAGTGGCGTAGCTATAGGGGTCGCAGTTGCCCCTAAGCCTGGGGGGGCCCATGCACAATACAACACAATACATTACACACTGTGGGTCGCGTCCCTCTGGGGATTCGTGTGAAGACCTCCGGGGGGTCGCGAGTCACTCACTGAGGTCCCGGTTCCATTCAATGCTGGAGCAAGGAGCTGACGTCTCCTTGCTCCAGCATTCACTGTGCCCTGCGCGTCCCGATGCAGGCTGACGGGATGTGGCGACATCATCGTGCCTGTCTGCGCCGAGTCACTCATAGCAGACACTGGAGGAGGCGAAGGATCCTCCACCCGGCGTGGGAACGGGGATAGGTAAGTAATAATGCTATTTTTCTATTATGCACATATCGGGGCATTATACTGTATGGGGGCCTGATAATGTGGGGGCATTATATGCATAGGGGGCTGATATGGCATGGGGGCTGATAAGATGGGGGGCATTATACTGCATGAGGGCTGATATGGGGGAATTACACTGTAAAGTGATTGTACATGTATTTATTTGTGTATATAAGTATGTGTATGATGATTTCTAATTTTGTTCTTCCCCCTCTACCCATGTTTGTGATTTATAGGCATTGAATGCCATTGTTATTCAGTACATAGTCTGTACGAAAGAGAATTGAAACCCACAGTTATGTGGGCACTCTATAACAAAATATTTGGGTACTGTATATCTACTGTGATTTGCACACTGCATGGAAGAATTATTCGGCACCGTATACAGAATTATTTGTACACTGTATGACTGTTTATTTAATACTGTATAGTAGTATTGTACTTGTGGAACCAGTGGTAAGAAACAGGTAGATAGACAAATGAGTCAACCTTACGAAAGCAATTTTTTTTTCCTGTTTAGAATGTACATATTATAATAGCATCATTAACCCCTTAACGACACAGCCATTTTACGTTTTTCCGTTTTAGTTTTTCCTCACCGCCTTCCAAGATCCATAACATTTTTATTTTTTCGTCAATAGAGTAGTGTGAGGCCTTTTTTTTTCCGGGAGGAGCTGTCGTTTTAATTGGCACAATATAAAGTACCGTATAATGTACTGGGAAATGGGAAAAAAAATCTTTGTGGGTGAAACTGGAAAAACTAAATATCTCCATTGTTTTTGAAGTTTTGTTTTTACGTCTTTCACCGTGCGGTAAAGTGACAACTTAGCTTTATTCTGCGTCTCAATACGATTATGGTAATACCAAATTTATATAGTTTTTTTTTTATATTTTACTACTTTTGCACAGAAAAAACTATTGACTGCAACATTTAACTAGTTAAACGACCAGGAACAGCGCGATCGATGTTCCTGGCCGTTAGAGCAGCGTGTCAGCTGTAATACACAGCTCACAGCTGCGATGTATGGAGCGGGCTCAGTGCGTGAGCCCCCTCCAAACATTACACCCCCGCTCCATGATGTGTATTTTCAGCATAGATCGGTAAGGGATTAAATGGGACTGCTTAAAGGAAAACAATATTGTATTAATGGAAGATACACATGCAGATATAGTTTTGTCATCTACCTTATTCAATGTATATGGGGCTTATTTTTTTTTTAGGGGAAACTATAAATAAATGCTGTGTGTGACTCAACAAACAAAAGTCAACTTAAAGGACTGGAAAAATGAATTTTGTTATCCTTTATTGGAAATGGGCATAATGTGAGCCAGCTCTGTTTCAGGATCATAGATTATGCCACATAGAGAAGAACCATTATAACAGAAGGAACTTAAGTGACTCCATGAACTAGGGACATTGAATCCTAAGAGACCTAACATAGACTTTAGCTTATAATAATTGTTTGTCATTTGTGATGTACTCTCCTTAGATACCCTTGGTACATCTATGTGACTTATTTACCTTTTTTGTTTTCCTTTTTTCAGTTGACATTTTTGTTATACTTTTATATGCTTATTTTTTCTAATTTTCATTATTTTTTTGACTATACAGTATTTTTTTATGTTTACGTCTTATGGCAGTCCTGCTTAGTAGTTTTATATAGTGTACTTTCTGTAGATTGAATCATACTCATTAATATTTTTTCTTTATTATTGCAGATGGATGGAGTTAGATGAACACATACCAAAATCTCTGGTATGACCTCCTGACCCATATGGGATAGGTAATGAGAGATTTGGAGCCGTAACAGTGGCTACATTTTCTATCTAGAAGCTGATATATTCATTTAAATGTTTTATACTATAATGAGAGCCTGTTGAAAAAGGGAGTTTTTTCTGCCAAAATGTTAAATGTTATATGGATATCATTTAATAAGCAGCATTTTGCAGATCTTTTTACACCTAGGCCTGTAATAATGACAAGTAGGCAACTTCTCCGTCTAGAGGAAAGAAGGTTTCACCATCATCACAGATGGGGATTCTTTACTGTAAGAGCAGGGAGACTATAGAATTCTCTGCCACAGGATGTTGTAATGGTTGATTCTTTACTGTGAGAGCAGTGAGATCATGGAACTCTCTGCCACAGGATGTTGTGATTGATTCTTTGAACAAGTTCTAGAACGGCCTTGATGCCTTTGTTGAAAAATACAATATTACAAGTTATGGGTCCTAGATTTTGGAGATGGGACGTTTATCCAGTGATTTATTCAATATTTGGAGTTGGGGAGAAATTTTTCCCCAATTGAGGCACTTGACGTCCACCTCATGTGGGAATTTGCCTTCCTCTGGATCAACACGTTAGGATAATAGGTTGGACTTGATGGACCTGTGGGACTTAGTGAACCTGTGTCTTTTTTCAACCTTATCAACTATGCACTCGGGGCAGTATTATATGAGCATTGTATGTCACTGTTATTTGGGCATTGTATGTCTGTACTCTATATGCATTTTGTGGTGGTATTATTTTGGCATTCTATGACATTATTTTTGGCCCTCACCACTGGTATTAGGCCTTTTATGGCAGAATCATTTAAGCACTATATGGCTGTATTATGTAACACTCTGCAATGGCAGTATTATGTGAGCACTGTACGGTAGTATTTTTAAACACTATCATCCTTTTATGTTGTAACTGCTGGTACTGTGTTTTAGGCAGGCTGTTACTGTAATATTTGCACATTCTATGATGACTTATTCGGGCATTGTATAGAACCGGGACAGAAACTGACAACGCAAGCCCCTGAGCAAGAACAGTACATGGGCCCCTTGTGTCCCAGTTGCTAATTTAATTGCAGCACGGTGCTAGCCATTGGCCACTCCATTCATGGCTCTCCAGAAAATCCCTCACCGTTGTGTTATATCACCAATAATTGTGACACGGATAGTACGAATGGATAGGAGTCTGATAGGTAGCAATATTATTTTTTTAAGGTAGCAGTGGGCCCCTTTGACTGCAGGGCCCATGTGCAACTGCTCCAGTTGCACATATGGTATGTCCCCCCCCCCCTTGTATAGTAGCCTTTGGTGTTGTACTGTATAGTACTTTTCTGTGGGAATAATATGGCATTATTTTGTGCCCATTGTATGGCAATTTGTTATGGCCTCTGCATGGAAAATGACATGGTCACCGTCCGGCAATATTATTTTTATGTAGTTATATTTTATATTTCTTTAGTGTACCCAATGAAATGTACTGCTCAGCTGCTATATGGAAGCAAAATTTGTCTCAGTGCCTAGGTCAAAAGCACCTGTAAATGCGGCTTCGAGTGGCCCAAACTCTTCCAAGTGCACACTGAGAACTGCCATTACTGATCTGATCATGTTACAGTATAGTATTGACAGCTATATAGTTGGGTTAGTGTATTGCCATGTATATATATGTTTACATGAGTTGGCCTACATCATAACCTGCGCAAAAAAACAGGTTACAATATTGGCCAAAGTTAAAATAAACAATGTATATACTGTAGGCTCCGCTTTTAGATCATGTTTGAAATAAGTCACTTCTATTATAGAGCTACCTTGCCACAAACTTGCCATAAAACAGCCCAGTCGTAACATAAGTCTTATGATTATAGCACAGTCAGTCAAGAAGCGGCTGCAATGGAACTTCCTACCAATGCTTCTCTGCATGCAATGGTTTTATACATGGGACTACTTTAGTATATGATGTTGCATACTGATGCACAAAAAAAGTTGCTACATAACCTTAGAGGGGTATTTGCATGATGGCAAGTGATGGCATATTGCTAGGATATGCCATCACTTACTGACCGTGGGGGTCCATCTGCCACAACACCGGCCAGTGCTTAGATTGAAGGAGCAGCAGTGCTAGTAAAGCTAGAAACATACATGTATGTATTGAGTTCATATAGAGGACTGTATACATCTGTACATAGTTTATAAGACACTGTTTCTTTACAGTAATAGTCATAACTATTTATACAAGTATCTATTCCCTGAACAGTGTATAAAAACATCACACTGTAACCTGCTGATGACATAAGCATAAGGCATGTACAAGGTTGTGCATTTTATTACATATAGCACATTCTTTGCCTGTCCACGTATTGATTTATTGACTGAGACCCCGTGTGTCCCTTTCATGATCAGATGACTGTAATGAATGTTAAATTGATACAATTGTTCCTCTTTTCTTACAATTGCTGTAGTTCTGCATTAGTAAGACCAAGGACACTGCGCTATATGACAGCTCACCCACTGTAAGCAGGACTGAAAACAACTAGCAGCTGCCTCATCTACTTCTTCTACGTTAATGGGACAGCCATTATTGCTTTCTCTTCCTCCGACATCCCTGAGACAGATGAGATAGAGTCTGCTTAGGTTTCATTTTAGATCCTTATTGGTTCTGCCAATGTTAAACACTGTGCTTAGACTTAATTCTGACTTTGATCTATTTCTTAATGGGTTTTATTTTTATTGTGAGGGACTAATTCTTTGAATAAATAAAACAGTATGATTACTCACTACTCATGATATTTAACTACTTCAATCCTATCTAAACATACCTATAGTAGATTTAGCAAGAATGTGGCCATTGGTAACTAAGTAGGTTAATTAACCCTTTCCCGCAAAATGATATGCCAGGTACTCGCTGAGCCCGCTCCATACGCTCCGGGTATCAGCTGTGTATTACAGCTGACACCTGGAACTAACGGGCAGGAACAGCGATCGCGCTGTTTAACCATTTAAATACCGCGGTCAATAGCGACCACTGCAGTTAAGCCGTTAGAAAGAGTCCATTGCCATTGCCTAATGAAGGCCTCCGATCTAAGGATCGCTGGTTTAAGTCCCCTAGGGGGATTCATAAAAAGTGTTTAAAAAAAAGTAAAATAAAGTTTTCAGTAGTGAAAAAAAATAAAATAATAAAAATAAAAAAACAAAAAACCTTTAACCATTTTTTCACTAATGTTAGAAAAAATAAAAGTTAATATAAGGCTCTGTTCACATCTGCATTGCGGTCCCGTTCTGACATTCCGTCGGAGTTTTCCGTCAGAATGGGACCCTGAACAGACACAAACTGACACAAACGGAAACCAGAGGTGAAATCAATGGTGACGGATCCGGTGCCCATGGTTTCCGTTTGTCTCTGTTGTGCACTGGACCCGTTGTTTTGCCGGAAGCAATAGCGTAGTCGCGCCAAAAAAAGTTCTCCTTCCTGTTGGATCCACTTCTGGCTTTGGCTCAAAAATCTGCATCAAAATCTGCAACAAAAACGTGATGAGTAAGTCTAGCCTAAATCTGGTCGGAGCTTCCGCAGTGCTTATGCTATGTGTGAACATATCGTTCACACGTAGTGAACACTGCAGAATTTCCGACCGGATTTTCTGTGTGGAAATTCTACAGTGTATTATATTAGCAGCAGAGTGGATGAGATTCCCACAAATCTCATCCACACGCTGCACAAAAAAATACACAGAAAAGAAGCCAGAAATTGACCTGCGGTGTGTATTTGCAATCTGCAGCATGTCAAATTCTCAAGAAATGCCGCTGAATTTCCACACAGGAAATTCTGCAGTGTCTACGTGACGTGTGAACATACCCCAAGTGTGTGAGACTGTTATCTATATAGGTATTTGACCATTATAATGATGTGTGTTAAATTCATTAGAACATTGCCTGAGAGAGACTATTCTAGTCACAGTTCACATGAGTCTGTGGTTTTCACTGTGTAAGCAGGTTTTATGCCAGTAACCTAACTAGAGGGTCCAGATATCTGTCTTGACGTGTATGATTGATGTCTAACTATAATGTATTTAGCATTGCCATTCAATTTTAATAAGGAATTACCTGATCATATTTTTCTTACAATTAGTTTAGTTGCTTGCAGTTAATAATCCTTCTATAGTCGCTGTCATGTCTATAATTCCTCCATGTACTCGCGTCCTGGTGAGACTGTGCTGGACTTGTGCTTATACACAGCAGCCAAGCTGAGAAAGCAGAGCTAGAGTAGGCAACAACAGAGAACCAACCTCCGTCAATGATAGGACAGGTGGTGGCTTTCGGATTACATTAGACTCTCAATGAAGCTAAACTGTGTACTCATTGGCCATAGTTGTGTCCTAACAGAGCAGAAGTTACCCAAAAGTACTGAGATACATATATTATTTAAGCCTACAACTAGAAATGTGCATTATGATTAATATGACTTTTTTTCTGTATAATTTAAACATATTCCCCAGTGCTGTACATTCAGGGCAAAACAGCAAACATACAGGGGCACGTCGGTAGGATCAAGGACATTGAAGGCAGTCAGCATTTAGCTAATTATGGCGGCTATTTATGTGACCTGGAAGTTGCTTACTTCATTTTGGGATAACACTGTGCAAGCAATGTAGTTCTACATACAGTAGCCTGTACAATCCTAAAGGACCATGGGAAGAGGCTGAAGAGAAGCCCATTGAAATGACACTCATTCAAGTGCTTCTTCTGGATTTGTTCTTTGGGGGGTAATTTTTAGTACCAGGATGGCCCACTTCCCCACAGCCCTACAGCAGTGGCACTTCCTCTATAGCAGGCACACCAATGCTATAGACACGTACAAAACATACAAATTTACTGGTAACATATACTTGCCAAAATGTAGTTTATAAGAAGTATTTTCCCACATACAGCAGATAAAGAATGGGTGTTCTATTGATAGAGACTTAAGAAAGAATATTTTTGTAATCGGTTAACCTGGTTCCCCAATCAGTGAGGTGGGTGAGCTATTTAATCCCTTCCCGATATCCGCCATATATATATACGGCGCACGTCGGGTGGGGGAGTATGGAGCGGGCTCACGGGCTGAGCCCGCTCCATAGAATGAGCGTGTCAGCTGTGTGTTACAGCCGACACTTCCAGATAATGAGCGGGAACCCGCTAGAGCGCGACCCCGCTCGTTTAACCCGTGATATCCCGCTGTCAATAGTGACCACGGCATTTAAATGACTAAAAACAGGGAGGCAACTCCCTGTAAAGTTCCAATGCCCCCCCCCCGCGGCATGATCGGGGGGTGCCATTGGTTGGCATGGCAGTCTGTGGGCCTGATGAGAACCCCCAGTCACGCCATCTTTGTACTTCTATGAAGCCCTGCCTCCGGCATAGGAGACTGTCAGTATCACGATATACTGCAATACATTAGTATTGCAGTATATTGTGCAAGCGATGCAGTAATCGCTGGTTCAAGTCCCCTAAGGGGACAAGTAAAAGAAGTAAAATACAATAAAATAACGTTTTTTTTAATAAATAAAAAAAGTAAAAATTAAAAGTTAATAAATCCCTCCTTTTCCCATTTTCCCTCAAGCACAATGTTAATTTTTTTTTACTTAACTGGCATCGACGCGTCCCTAAAAGTCTGAATTATTACAATATATAATTATTTAGTCTGCAAGGTGAATGTTGTAAAAAATAAAAAAATAAAAACATCAGAATTGCTGTTTTGTGGTCACTTCATCTCCCACAAAAAATGTGCCCCAAAATACCAATATAAATTACAGCTCGCCCCACAAACAATAAGCCCTCATACCGCTAAATCGACAGAAAAATAAAAAAGTTATGGCTCTCAAAATGTTGCGACAAAACTCAAATTTTATTTTTAACAATCAGTTTTTTCATTGAAAAAGTGTAAAACATAAAAAAAAGATAGAAATTTGTTATCACTGTAATCATATTGACCCGTAGGGTATGTTCACACGGCGGGGGTCCGTAACGGCTGAAATTACGGGGATGTTTCAGCCTGAAAACATCCCCGTAATTTCAGCCGTACCGGCATGTGCAGGCGCTTGAACGCCGCGTCAAATACGGCCGTAATTAGCGCTGCTATTCATTGGAGTCAATGAATAGCGGCTCCAATTACGGCCAAAGAAGTGACGTGTCACTTCTTCTACGCGGGCGTCTATTTACGCGCCGTCATTTGACAGCGGCGCGTAAATATACGCCTCGTGTGAACAGACAAACGTCTGCCCATTGCTTTCAATGGGCAGATGTTTGTCAGCGCTATTGAGGCGCTATTTTCGGGCGTAATTCGGGGCAAAAACGCCCGAATTACGTCCGTAAATAGGCCGTGTGAACATACCCGTAGAATAAAGGTAACATCCCGTTTTTACAGCACTGTGAACGCCATAAAAACCAAAACCACCCAAAAGTTTGAGGAATCGCTGTTTTTTTCCTAATCCACCCCACAAATATTTTTTTCCCAGTTTCCCGCTACATTATATAGTACAGTAAATGGTGAATGCTTTGATAATCTACAACTTGTCCTCCAAAAAACAAGCCCACATACGGCAATATTAATTGAAAAATAAAAAAAGTTACGGCTTTTGGAAGGTGGGGAACAAAAAACTAACGTGAAAATCCGAAAAATGGCTGTGGTGGGAAGGGGTTTAATAACCTGTGTTCTGACCTCAGGGCCTGTCATTGTTGTTAACTCTGTGCTGCCCTAGGGAACTTGCTGTGCTGTTTCTGGACTATGTCTCCTGCTCCATGTGTTCATTTGTGTTCCTGTATCCAGTGCTGGACCCTGTTCCCAAAAATTTACGGCAATCTTAATCCTTTAATCTGGGCCTTGTGTCCTCCTCATATAAGTCTGTTGCATACTCGGCTTTGCTGCTTCAGAAGTACTGATTTAGCTATAGGTTAATAGGTGCAATTTAGCCCTGTTTAATCCTGTAATGTGTAAATATAAACCCTGAATCTCTTGTTTTCGGTAGCCTGGGACCTGGGTGGGTTTCCTGTACCCTTGAACCTGTGGCTCTACCCGGAGTCCCGAAGACGAGCCTACTGAGATCCCACTGAAGAACACTATATTGCCTGGTCCTTCCTGTCCATCCCTATGCATTATCTGCCTCTGAGGAACCTCTAATCCTGAGTGTGTTTACTGAAATCTATACACCAAGTTATCCATAGACTGCAGCGGTACCCTGAATTCTGTCTCCTGTATCTGAAATTTAATCTTGTTCTGAATTTATGCCTGAATATAAGAACTTTGGGATAGACTTATTACGCAACTAGCGCCAGTTGTCTGGCAGAAAAAAGTAGCACATTTTTTTTGCAACTTTTTTCCAATTTTACATTGCTCTGTTTCTAAAAAATGGGCAGTGTTTTGCAGGAGGGGAGAGGCCACCGACGACCCGGCAAATTTACTTCCATTTGTGCCAAAAATTGGGTAAATCATAGCAAAAGCCTATACCAGGTGTGCGCCTTTTAAAAAAAATTAGTGCATCATACCCCAGGGGTCTTCCGTTTAAGACTGGCGTATAAAATGAAATAAATTTCCCCCTTTTGTCATTGCAAATTTGTCTTTGACGTTCTTCTTTGCTACTCAGCTCTGCTGCAACTCTTACTTCAATATCCCTTTAGTGGGTTGGTTCCTGGGAGCTAAATGTAGTAGTGATACTTGAATTGGTATTATTCTAAGGCCTGATTCACACGAGCATGTTAAATGTCCGTGGGACAGCCGTTGAAACAGCGGCCGCCCCACGGACCTATGTAATTCAATGTGGCCGTTCACACAGCCGTTGTTTCAATGGACCATGTGAAGGGTCCGTGGGAAAATAGGACATGTCCTATCTTTTCACGGATCACGCATCCCTCCATAGACTCTCAACTATGGTGGATGCGTGACAGCGCGTCCCGCAGCGCTGTGCACGGATGCACCTCAGATGTGAAAAACTGCAGTTCGTGGGAACCAGGCCTAACTCTGTTACACCAGGTGTACAACACCGACTAGATTATATACAATACAAAGGGAAAAGGAGGGGGGTTGGCAAAAGCTGGTGCAACAATTAAAAATGTAATTTAATTAGGTATATCTAAGATACTACGGAGCACACATGAAATAAAATATAGGTAAAAATTGGGTCATATTTTTATCCTTTTGGATCAATAGGTTGGATTTCCCCAGTTGTTTAACCCACCTAGTATTCAAGCTTCAATTTGTATTTTTATTTTAAATTGTACAATTTTTAGTTAGCTTGTTCTTATCTGCTATATTATTAATAAAAAACAGAGTAAATGTAAACTGTAGTTGATTAGCCTAGATATAAATTATTTATTTTTAAATTAACATTCCAATATCATGTTTTGATGTAGTGTTAATGTATTGACATTCAACACAGCGCCTCATTACATATAGGTCGCTGAAAAGCATACAACTGACAGACCACGTGAAGATGGTGAAAACGAGATCGTAACTGCATGTATTGGAGTTTGACAGGTGCTGCTATAGCAGAGCGGCTGTATTATACAGTTCTGTCAAGCACGAATGGATTCATAGTGGCTGGGAGATAGAGTGCGGCATATAATTAATGCCACACTAACTCCCATACAGTACTGGATGACAGATCGAGGGCAAACAAAATTAACTAAATAAGAAGACAAGATCCCTAATCTACCTACAATGTCCCAACGCGCGTTTCGCTAAGTATGTCTCCGCTTCTTCTAGAGGCAGGGACGCTTTTTATTGGCTTGTTTTGAATGACATATACATTAACCTATCCAGAAGTAGCTGGAGTTGATAGACAGGTCAGGCGACCAACCAAGAATTTGGGCCTATATATGCTGTCTGATTGGATATAGATAGATGATTGACAAGTTCCCAGTCCAATCCTTTAGTAGTTTCTTAAGAAATACTCTTTGTATCTTTTTGCTATGAAATTTTAAGTGTTGGAGACTTCTTGTTCCTATTCAGAGATATATATATATATATATATATATATATATATATATATATATATATATATGTATATATATATATATATATATATATCATGGGTATTTTTATTTTCAATTTAATTTAATTTAAAATTCCCAGTATTTTCTATTTTTATTGCTGTGTATTATTTGTTCATAGAGTATTGCTAATATTATTTTTTCTCTCCCTATTGAACAATATGGGCATAAATTAAGCCTATTTTTCTCTTCTGATATAATATCAGAGCGGTTGTTTGCAGACATAGTCAGTGCTTAGATGAAAAAAAAAAAAATAAATTGTGTAATTACTTAATATATTATCTTTTTATCATTTATCTTTTTTTTATATTGTTCACTAACTGTTGTGTTTTCTTTTTATTTTTGTCATCAATCACATAAACATTTGGAACTATGATGTTATTTTTTATTCTTTCTACAATCTATACATCTCTGAGGACATTTGTGGACGATACCGTAGCATTTGTTTATTTCTATATACATTATCATAGTGTATTTAATATTTTCTATGATTTGTAGATGTATATAACATAATAACTCATTAGGCTCCTCCTTTGGACAAGGATATGATATTGAAGGTTCAGAGGCTTGAGAATAGTGTGGTCTGTATCTCAAATTATGGTATATTATATATACAAAGAGTATGAGTTGATATCCAAATAATTTATGCAAAATGTATATCCTTTTATATTTGGCGTTCTTTTTCCAAAGTATGTTATTTCATATGTTATAGGAAACATCCAAAATTTAATATTTCATTCATTCCTTTTGTATTCATGCAGTCCATCCGAAAAATCCAGTTCCTTTCTATCCTTAGAAGCGCATTATCTAAATCTCCTCTTCGTATACTCAAACTTAGGTGACAGATAGTCCAGCCTTTGAGATCTTTCAGATTAGAGTCATGCCTAAATTTACAATGTTTGGCTACAGGAGATGGTTGGAATGGTTGGATGGTTGGAATGTTTTTCCACTTCGTTTTGATTCCAGTACCATGTTTTTTATGTGGTTCATATGTTCCCGTATTCTGACTCTTAATTCCCGGCTTGTTTTACCTATATAATACAGTTCACATGTGCATTGTAATGCATAGATCACTCCTGTAGTGGTGCAACTGATGTGTTCCTTTATATAGTAAATCTTTCCTGAGATTTCCACGAATGATTTCTTCTTTACCAGTATTCTACAGGCAGTGCAAATACCGCATGGGAAGAAACCTGCATAGTTATTTCTTGTCTTGTTCTCATCTTTACAGAAATGGCTCCTGACAATCTGACAACCAATGGTAGTGTCCTTTCTATAACTAGATGATGCTTTCTCATTCAGATGGGTTTTTAAATCATTGTCTGTTAATAGGATTCCCTAATGACGATTTATGATTTGATTCATTTCATTCCACTGATCATGATATGCGGTAATAAATCTAGTTGTATTATCCTGTATTTTTTTTTTTTAATTTGCATGCCTGTTTTGGACAAAAAGCTGCAACTTTTTTCCAATTTTATATTGCTCTGGGAACTTTTCTAAAAAATGCGTGGTGATTTGCAGGAGGGGAGAGGCCACCCACGACCTGGCACATTTACTACAATTTGTGCCAAAAATTGGGTAAATTATAGCAAAAGCCTATACCAGGTGTGTGCCTTTTAAAAGAATCAGCGCTTCATACTACAGTGGGCTTCTGTTTAAGGGCATGACCAGACGTGGCGTAATTGCTCTGGAATTCCGCTGCGGACAGTCCGCAGCAGAAATCGGCAGCGTACACGTTTCTCCATTGCCTTCCACAGCTTTTTAATAGGGTTTGTTTACACGTTGCGGACAATTCCGCAGCGGAGCATAGGCTGCGGTGCGGAATTTGGTGTCCGCAGCATACAATGGTTGTTGCGGACGTGTCGCGGACTTGTTACGGACTCATTGCGGAATTTCTCAATTTACTTCAATGGAGAGTTAAAATTCCGCAATGAAGTCCGCACATGTTATGTGTGCTGCGGAGCATATTGGTTTTCCTAACATGACATTTCTTCATTCTGGCTGGACCTATGTATTTCTAGGTCTACAGCCAGATTGAGGAAGTAATTACGGGAGCGTTGCTAGGCGACGTCAGTAAATAGTCACTGTCCAGGGTGCTGAAAGAGTTAAGCGATCGGCAGTAACTGTTTCTGCACCCTGGACAGTGACTACCCATCACAATATACATCAACCTGTAAAAAAAATAGAAGTTCATACTTACCGATAACTCCCTGCTTCTTCCTCCAGTCCGGCTTCCCAGGATGACATTTCAGTCTAAGTGACGGCTGCAGCCAATCACAGGCTGCAGCGGTCACATGGACTGCCGCGTCATCCAGGGAGGTCGGGCTGGATGCCGAAAGAGGGACGCGTCACCAAGACAACGGCCGGGTAAGTATGAAATTCTTTTACTTTCACTAGGGAAAGTGCTGGCCCTTCTCTCTATCCTGCACTGATAGAGAGAAGGGAAGCACTTTCACCTCAATACGCAACGGCTAGTCCGCATCAATTTAATGCCCATTTTGGGCAGAGCCGCAACAGAATCTGCAACGCAGATTCTGTGCGGCATTAATGCGGACAGTGGTGGAAGAATTCCGCCACGTCTGGGCTTGCCCTTAGACTGGCGTGTGAAATGAAATAAATTCCCCCCCTTTGTCTTTTCAAATTTGTCTTTGACGTCCTTGTTTGCTACTCTGCTGCAACTCTTACTCCAATATCCCTTTAGTGGTGAGGTTCCTGGGAGCTAGACCGTGACAATTTTAGTCATCTTTTGCAGGAAATGGCTAACAAAACGGGAAGCAACCACAATTGTAACGTGTGATGTATGTCATGTTCTGTGGATACTGTCACACCTTCAATTGTTAACATCATTTGCCAGTTTTAGTGCCCCCTTCATGGTGAGAAAAAACTATTCTCTTTGCAAACTAATGGATTGAACAAGTCATAAAATCCCCTGATTTATTTCTCTTTGAGCAGGTTTTGTTTGCTTTACCTTATGCTTTGATTTATTTCTGTAATATTATCTTGATCTGTTTATAATTGACATTGACATTAAAACAATAAATAAACTTATTAGAAATAATATTCTGTATATTTGTGCTACTGTTGCTGGTTATAGAGCTCATGCTTGTTTCTGGTATGGCTTCCTGCCAGCTTGTCAGACACAAATTTCTTTTTGTATTTCTCTTTTTGCGCATCATCTGATTTGACTCCGTGCAGGAAAATGTGGATCCAACCTCCAACAAGGTGGCAGAAAGTTATTCACCCCTGGAGACCCTCATTTTCACGCAAGTGACTCTGTGGTGCCTGCAATGTCTGCGATACGAAAGTGTTCAGAGAACATTGGCAGAGCTGGGTTGATACATCTGCTCCTTCTCATTATCTTCTGTGTTTGTTCATTGTGTTGGTGTAATCGTTTGCATAAAAAAGAATAAAAAGATAGAAAATTAACCATTTTAGATGAGCAGTCCCGGGGGTGTAAAATGGTACAGGTGTTTATGGAGGTAATGAGACTATTCTATGCATCATTTGCGATATAAATGTGGAAATCTCAGTATGCACAATATATAGAAGCCAAAGCTACGAATACATTTCCAACATTTAGGAGGAGGCATGTAACAGTGTAGCTCATACTATTTGCTCATACTATTATTAACACGAGTGTTGCGGTTTAATGTATTTCACATTTTACAGAGTTCCTCCACTTTGAGGTACTTTAGATAAACCATTACGGTACTCCATAAGCAGCAATATACATAAAGCAGTGGGGTCAATCCAGAAGTAGCCGTTGTAGCCTTATAATATCCTGCACTATTTCCTCCCCGTTTATACACTATAGATAGCTGTATACTGTGGCATCGGGCCGACTGACAGGAACTCAGGGAAGCTTTGGGATATCTTGCCCTGCTCCTTTTTAGGGTATGTTCACATGCAGTAGCAAAATACATCTGAAATACGTCTGAAATTACGGAGCTGTTTTCGCCTGAAAACAGATCCTGATTTTCTCAGACGTTTTTGTAACTACTCGCGTTTTTCGCTGCGTATTTTACGGAGTCAATGAAAAACGGCACCAAAAACGTCCCAAGAAGTGACATGCACTTCTTTGATGCGGGTGTCTTTTTACGCGCCGTCTTTTGACAGCGACGCGTAAAAATTACACCTCGTGGGAACAGAACATCATAAAACCCATTGAAAGCAATGGGCAGATGTTTGTAGGCGTAATGCAGCCGTTTTTTCAGGCATAATTCGAGTAAAACGCCCGAATTACGTCTGAAAACAGTGTGTGTGAACATACCCTTAGATTTTTCCTGCTACCAGCAAGATTCCATCAATATTCAGAATTTGCTGCTCATACAATTCCCTGAGTTCTGTTTGCAAGCAGATTTCTTATGTTACCTATAACCATTGCGATAATAGTATAATACATTACCTCAGATTTTGGAAACAGACTGATATGTTTAGTTATGACTTTCAACCACCATCTAACCGCATAGATGTACTGTACTCTATGTGAATTCATGCATTAGGCCCACGAACGTAAAAACGCCCGTAATTACGGCCGTAATTACGGGCCCATAGACTTCTATTGGCCACGGGTACCTCCCCGTATGCTTACGGGAAGGTGCCCGGGCCATTGAAAAATATAGAACATGTCCTATTTTAGGCCGTAATTACGGCACGGGCAGCCCATAGAAGTCTATGGGGCTCCCGTAATTACGGGTGACTGCGTGTGTGCACCCGTAATTACAGGAGCGTTGCTAGGCGACGTCAGTGGATAGTCACTGTCCAGGGTGCTGAAAGAGTTAAAGAGGCTCTGTCACCAGATTTTGCAACCCCTATCTGCTATTGCAGCAGATAGGCGCTGCAATGTAGATTACAGTAACGTTTTTATTTTTAAAAAACGAGCATTTTTGGCCAAGTTATGACCATTTTTGTAGTTATGCAAATGAGGCTTGCAAAAGTCCAAGTGGGTGTGTTTAAAAGTAAAAGTCCAAGTGGGCGTGTATTATGTGCGTACATCGGGGCGTTTTTAATACTTTTACTAGCTGGGCGCTCTGAAGAGAAGTAACATCCTCTTCTCTTCAGAACGCCCAGCTTCTGACAGTGCAGATCTGTGACGTCACTCACAGGTCCTGCATCGTGACGGCCACATCGGCACCAGAGGCTACAGTTGATTCTGCAGCAGCATCAGCGTTTGCAGGTAAGTCGATCTTACCTGCAAACGCTGATGCTGCTGCAGAATCAACTGTAGCCTCTGGTGCCGATGTGGCCGTCACGATGCAGGACCTGTGAGTGAAGTCACAGATCTGCACTGTCAGAAGCTGGGCGTTCTGAAGAGAAGAGGATGTTACTTCTCTTCAGAGCGCCCAGCTAGTAAAAGTATTAAAAACGCCCCGATGTACGCACATAATACACGCCCACTTGGACTTTTACTTTTAAACACACCCACTTGGACTTTTGCAAGCCTCATTTGCATAACTACAAAAATGGTCATAACTTGGCCAAAAATGCTCGTTTTTTAAAAATAAAAACGTTACTGTAATCTACATTGCAGCGCCTATCTGCTGCAATAGCAGATAGGGGTTGCAAAATCTGGTGACAGAGCCTCTTTAAATGATCGGTAGTAACTCTTTCAGCACCCTGGACAGTGGCTACCGATCACAATATAGATCAACCTGAAAAAAAAAAAGACGTTCATACTTACCCAGAACTCCCTGCTTCTTCCTCCAGTCCGGCCTCCTGGGATGACGTTTCAGCCCATGTGACCGCTGCAGCCAAGCACAGGCCAATCACTGGCTGCAGCGGTCACATGGACTGCCGCGTCATCCAGGGAGGTCGGGCTGGATGTCACCAAGACAACGGCCGGGTAAGTATGAATTTATTTTACTTTTATTACGGAAAGGGCTGCCCCTTCTCTCTATCCTGCACTGATAGAGAGAAGGGGCTGCCGATTACTGCAGTGCAATTTTGTAGCGAAAACGTGCCCGTAAATAGGGGTGGAATACTGGTGACATCGGACCCGTATTTACGGGCACGGGTCCGTAAATACTGGTGCAATACGGGTCGAATACGTGTGACCAAGGACCCGTATTTACGCCAGTATTTACGGAAGGAAAAAAATATGTTCGTGTGCATGAGGCCTTAGATAAGAAAATTAAAAGGCCAAGAAATTTTTTTGTTTTTTCACTCCCACATGCTGATGATTTTTTTACTTAGTTGAATGGGGACTTTTTGGTGTGGAATATCTTTTACATAAATTTTTGACTGATCACAGGAATTAACACATGAAGTTTATTTTACGGTAATAAATATGAACTTTATTGTATGGATTGTTATGAGGAAACCAAATATGTATGTTTTTCACTGTTGAATGACTTTTACTTCAATAAAAATGTAAAAAAAAATTGTGTTCAAAAAATTTCTGCAATGTTTTATTTTATTTTTGTTAACTTTTAATTTTATTTTTAATCCCATTAAGGACGAAATAATATGTAACCTCTATATTTACCCTCTATATTTCTACATGATATTTTAATGGATAGCCCTGCTGATAAGTGGATCTATTCAGTACTATCTAACATAATTTTGTCATTTGTTCCTTGGTATTGGCATGTGATCAAGAGAAAAATAATAATAATTTTAATACTTTTTCTTAATGTATACAGTTCTTAAAAGACAAAAAAGATAGATAGATAGATAGATAGATAGATAGATAGATAGATAGATAGATAGATAGATAGATAGATAGATAGATAGATAGAAAGAAAGAAAGAAAGAAAGAAAGAAAGAAAGAAAGAAAGAAAGAAAGAAAGATAGATATAGAAGATTGGGTGGCCCCATACATGGATCAAACTGGGCCCCCATTATGGTGATGAGTTTTACCCAGGACAGAAGGGCCTGGTGATTGCAGTAGCAAAGGGTATGGGACCAAGCAGGGCTGGGCCCCCTCTCTTCAAGTGTCACATAGAAGCCATATAGTCTGCTTCTTTGATAAATACGCCCTTTATACCCCCCACAGTGAGATCAAAACATTGCAGCAATTAAAATATGGTCCTTATCCTTGTCAGCATATAACAGATGATTGTGCTATAGTCAGTTGTCAAACCCAGTTAAAAGAATCCCTGATGCTTGCTGGCCAACACTCAAGTCTAACTGTTGCTGTTGGTTATTTTATTAGGTGATTCACTTGATAAGTGGAAGCAGTAAAACTGAGCCCTTTTAAAATAATGACTTCTCATAAACGCACTTCAGAAGAAATGAACTCTCAAAGTTGCTTCTTTCTTTATCTAATGATATTCGGCTAATGCGAGACACAGCAGGTGTCCTGAACAACTCGAGGAACCAACTACAGCAGTATATCCTATCTCCAATTACAAATACAGCTATCAAAATTATTTCTAGCAAGTTATGTGCTGAAGCTTTTCTAGAGAGGCTTGTCAAATTATCCAAATCAATTCACAGGAATTTTAATAAAGAATATACTAGCAGGAAATTATAAACATATCATTCTGTTCTAATATACGTATCATGAATTGTAGAATCAAAATGACAAAATAGGGATTGTAAACTGGACAAATATTAGCCAGATCTTGGAGCCAGCTACAAAACAGTGAGGAGTAGATCAGTATAGATGGAGCCGGTCGCTGTCAGTGACAACATAATCATTCAGCATTGGATTGAAGCCCCTTGTCACTGAATACATTAGGTGGTGGAAGGAATCCATGTTCCAAATAATTTGGTTATATCTCTTAGTAGTCTCTTCTGAGTAGTGTTGATCAGATGATGACTTATTTTTAGGGCAATGACTGTGTTGGCAGCATAAAACTGCTGACAACATTACATCTGTTACCATGGTAACAGATGTCTGTCCTAAACTTAGACTACTCTATTCTCCCATAGCATGTAGGAGGAAATGGTAGTCTAAAACGTTCCCCTGTGATAACCGTCATCACTATAGTTTAGTACATGAGTCTGCCCATCCTGTCCCAAAAGGTGCAAACTAGAAATAAAAAGGAACTCAGAGAGAGACACTACTTTTTACATCAATTTCTGTAACATACTGTATGCTTGCCTCGTCCTAGGTGGCAAGTCCACAGTGTATCTCCATACTATCTCTGGAGGCAGGATGTATGGAATCATCCCGGGCTCTTACATGGCTATGCTGATGGGCAGTCGGGCAAACTCTGATGCTCTCACCATGTGTGCCACACTGCGAAAAATAAGCATTGAGGTGTTGGAGCCCCAAGGGATGATATTCAGCTGAGACATTTTGTGCACCTACCGGTGAGGACCAAAAAGGGGATGTCCAGGGTTAGAAAAACTTGGTTGTTTTCTTTCAAAAACAGTGCCACACATGTCCATAGATTGTGTGTGGTATTGCAGGTCAGCCCTTTTCACTTCAATGGAGTGGAGCTGCAGTACCAGACACAACCTATGGACAGGGGTGGTGCTGTTTCTTGAAGCAGCCTTTTTTTGTCTAATCATTGACAACTTTTTAAGTGCTGGACTAGTAGTTCATTTCTGTTTATCTAGCATGGGACTATTTATGTATGATTTCTGTAGCATAAGGTATCAGACTAAAGGCTCTTTTACACGGGCCAATTATCAAGCAAACGATCGTTCATAGAGCGCTCGTTGACAATAATTACCCTGTGTAAACAAGGCAGCAATCAGCAGATGAACGAGAAAACACTTAATCATCTGCTGATTGTATCGTTTTAAAAAAGTAAAATATTATCGTTGTTGGCAGCACATCTCCTGTGCAAACAGGGGGACGCGCTGCCGACATGATGAAAATGTATGGGACGGGCGATCGGAATAATGCGTGCTTGTCCCCATACTAGCTCCTTGTAAAATGAGCAAACGAGCGCCGATCAACGAGCTGTCACGTTGATCGGCGCTCATTTACACGGACAAGGAGGGGTCGTGCAAGAGGACCTTAAGGGATCTTTACTGTAGCAACCTTTTTATATAAAGAATAACTGGAAGAAAAAAGGAACTAAGTCAGGGAGAGCCACTACTGTAATATAAATGCAGAACAATGAGGGTCTCAATCCTTCCTCTTCAGTATGCACAGATTCGCTATAAGGGTATGTGCACAAGCAAAATCAAAAACGTCTTAAAATACGCTCGCGTTTTCAACGGCTGTTTTTTTGGAGGTGGTTTTCTATAGAGTCAATGAAAAACGGCTCCAAAAACGTCTCAAGAAGTGACATGCACTTCTTTTTCGCGGCCATTTTTTTATCGGCCCGTTTTGAAAAATGTTTGGAGGCATTCTGCTTCTGATTTTTCGGCCATTTTTCAGCCGTTTACGGCTCGAAGAACGGCCGAAAATGAGCCATGTGAACATACCCTTACTCCTACATACCTCTACAGATTTAGCCGTCTTTATCTTGACTTTTAACGCATTAAATACATAGTGTCTAGATCTCTTATCTTGATTTCAATTTCAATGACTTTTCAATGGCTTTTGATGTGTGATATCACGCTGCAGCAAGTTATCACAGCCAAGATAAAGATGGCTACATCCGTATGTCAATAAGGTTAGGTTCACACTGCGTTTTTGTAATCCATTTTAAAATATATGACTGGCTCAAGAAGTGACATGCACTAAATTTTCGCGGGCATTTCTTTATGCAGCCATTTTACAAAATGGACGCCTAAAAAACGCCCTGTCGGAACAGAACTGTTCCGACGGGGCTTTGTTTTACATGGCCGGTTTGAAAAAACGGTGCGTAAAAAGAAGTGCATGTCACTTCTTGAGATGTTTTTGGAGCCATTTTTCATTGATTGTATAGAAAAACAGCTTTAAAAATGCCGTAAAATGCCGTAAAAAACGCCACGAAAAATGCGAGTTTGCTTAAAAACGGCTGAAAATCAGGAGCTGTTTTCCGTTGAAAACAGCTCCGTATTTTCAGACATTTTTGGTTAAGCGTGTGAACATACCCTTACCCTCTTTCTTGTATTTCCCATGTCAAAAAAGTGGTAGCATATTTTTCCACGATGATAAAGACATTGCCCATTCTCTTTACTTATTAGCAGTGCCCTTTTTCTTCCTACTGGACTGCTTATAAATGTTATATGTCATTGTAGCTCATATATTTTTGCTAAACATCTATGCTTAAAAGAATAAAAAAAAACTCTAATCAACTGTCCTTATCACGTTTGGACCATAAGATTGTTTTCCTATCCCATTACAACACTTTTCTTCATGGTGCCCGGGGGTTGTCTCTGCCCACTTCCTCCTGATTATTACTTTCTGGGTATCTGCATTGACCCAGGTATTAGGATTGTTTTCTAGACTTACACTTGAGCAAATACAATAAACTGAAATATACATGTACAAATATATATAACCATTTGTTTTTGTTTGTTTCCCGTTTGTTTGAGTTTTTGTTTTTCAAATTAGTATCATAGTTTGTTAGGCACCCTATACATATGCACTTTTTATATAGTGACTATAGTTTTATTTCTTACTGTAGGAAAGTCAGTTTGGATGACTTGTCCGGCAGAGTATACATACAGAAAGTAGAATCTCAGTTTTTCTAGAACACAATTGAACTTGATGGATTTCACTCAAGTGTTTGCTGTTTTCTTGCCCTTGTTTGGGAATGGCAGTGAGCATGTTAGCTGGTTGGCTGCTCTTGAGGGTTGATTGATGCCTTGTGTCAGCAGCAACCAATGTCCTCGACGTAGCTGCAAGTTGCAAATTGGCATCTGCTCAAACCGTATGTGCCGTGCAGAATGTCCCACCGGCAATTCGAAACTAGGTTCCCTGAGGAATAAGAAAGGGCTGCCACAAAGGCATACAGTTTCACAATTTCTCATACATAACCGTAAAAAAAAGTATATTCAGTATAGAGATATTCCCAACACAAATTTTCTTTTTTTAGCTACAAATTCTTCGAAGCATAACAAATAGGTACGAATACCTACGCTAGATATACAAACAAATGAACAGCTATAAAGTGGAACCTATAAAAACTTTGTAGGGACTTTACACAGTCCTTTGAGTATAGAATGATTGCGGACTGAGCAGGCACAAAGCACTTCATAAATTGTATTATTGTTAATCTCTATATCCCTACATTTGTCTAATAAAATAAAGTTCCACTGCACAATCTTTGTATGAGACCCAATTAATATTGGCCTTAGGTCTGTAACTCCATGTCACAAAGGAAGACAGAGCTAAAGAAATGGACATTAATGTTAATTGGTGGAAGGAATTTTAATATATTTGATTTGAGAAGAATAATTATTAAAGCAATTTTATGAAAATCATCTATTATTAATACCATAGGAGAGTATAGTGGAAAGAAATTGTTTCTGTATTCATTTTCTGGTCACCATAATATCCACTATGAAACCTTTTAATCTGACCCCTAGGAGCAGATTTACTAAAATTGGGGTTTCATACACCAGTCTTGGCTGTCTACTCTGCATGCCTCTTAATAAATCTGTTGTATCTTTCTGCTGACCATGGGCCATCCATTCCCCCCACATGTGACACAAAATGAAAACATGTATACTTGCCTCACGGCTCCTCTTCGCTACTCCCCTCCAGGTCTGCATGCTATGGCTCATACAAGGTTCTGACACCGAGCAGCGTCAGGTCCGCATACGTGATGCAGCACTCGCTGTTATTAGTGCTGCGTCACATACAATGTCCTGACACTGTTAAGCATCAGTACGTTGTATTATCCACAGCTGATAGTAAGACCCTGAGGGGATCCGGAGGGAAGAAAAGGAGCAGTGAGGTGAGTATACTAATTAATTTTTCTTTTTTTCATTCAATTTTCTTTTATTGTCCGGTGGAAGAGTAGTTTGACAGGTAGTGGGTAGTCCGATCTGCGGGGGCAAGGTAAGGGATACAGCACGGGCCTCTACCTTGCTATACCCCACAGAGTAAAATCTACGCCAGCGAGGAGCTGTCATAGATTTACATTATAACTTATGCCAATTTTCTGGCGCAAATGATAATAAATTTGTCACGCTGCCCCTTTTTTCAACACAAATTGCAACTTTTGGGCCTTTTTGCAACTTCTCTATGCCAGAAAACTAGTGTAGAAAGGTTTATAAATTCCCCCTTAGATCGTAAATTCAGTGACCCAACAACATGCGATTTATGTAACAGACACAACACGCCATCTAACATTATTGCTGTACTTTTCCTTTGTGATACCCCCTTCTGTATGTATCTTTCAATCAAATGACATCACTTCCTGTTTCAGTGACCATGTAGTCTCCTAACAGACATAACTGTTGTTGTCACAGACAAGAATTAAAGCCGAGGCCCGAGAGAGGATCGGGCAGGTAGGCTCCACCCGTGAAGGCAGAAGTAGTTATGGAAGCTGACTGTCAGTCAAGGGGCTAAGTGGGGGTCGATGAGTGCTTGAAATAGGGGATGGAACACAGATCAGTAGGAATGAGGCTTTAAGTAGTAAGGAGCAAATGTATTCTTTGTAATAACCAAGATATGGGGAGATCTTATTTGTTGCTTTCGTCACCTGCTTGGATTTTCCCTAGCACTAGTTGTGATAAATCTGCCCCAAAAAAGATCAATGTAAACATAACTTTTCCTCAAAGCATCCCCATCAAATCTACAATTGTTATGTCTATTTTGCTTACTTCTCTTCTATTCAGCATTCTATCTGATTTAGTTCAGACACCAAGTTTTCCAGATCTGCTGGGAGGAAATTTGTGGTTTCAGTCCCATGATGCATCACAAGAGTAGCCAGAACTAGTACTATCACCGCATGCGGGCACTGCCAGTGGAGGACAGTGTAATCATTCTTCCCTTAACCACTTAACTCCTACACACACTTGGACGTTACTGCATGTCCTAGTATGGGGGTTGAAGTATGAAGCAGGCTCATGCACTGAGCCCGCACAAAATGACAGCTGACACCTCGCATTAACGGCCAGGAACAGAGATCGCTCTGATCCTGGCCGTTTAACCACTTAGATGCCGGGGTCAAAAGCAACCGCGGCATCTAAGCCATTATAAATAGGGAGACGACCCGTCTGACAGACCTTCGGACCCCACGTGATGCAATCGCTGAGTGTCGATAGTTGTCATGGCAGCCCGAGGGCCTAATGAAGACCCTCAGGTCTGCTTTCTTCCTGACTCTGTTAAGCCCTGCCTCCGGCAGGAATTTTTATTTTTTTCCTTTGCAGTTTGGGGGTACAAATAATTTACTGTGTTAGTTATGTAATTTATTTTATCAGTGTGAATATAGAAAAAATTATATTTTTTGCCATTATTTTTTGGAGGGTCTATTTTTTATCCTGTTCACGTTCCTGTTAAAATAATTCTTCAGTTTATTATGGTCGTGTAGATACCTAACTTTTTTTTTTTTGAACATTTTTTATTATTATAATATTTTTAATCCCATGAAGGGATAACTTTTAAACAAGTTCATGTTTTACATATAATGTTTTAGCATACTCCTGTATACTAATACATTATACTGTGTCACTATGACACAGGCTGCTATTAGGGCAACACATCGTGTACCCTAACAACAGGCATACTGATACTTTCTAGGTTCCCACAGCTGACTGCAGAAGGTTCTCCCAGTCTCCGATCACGTGACCGTATTTCCGGCGACGACATCGAATACGGGAGTCCCCTTTGATCATGCCGTGTCAGGGACCGCTGCGATCAAATGGTTAATCAGCCGGGGGTCGGAATTTTGCTGATCAGAGAAAACATAAAAGGGGAGGCAGCCCTAAATCTGCACTGTGGCCCCTTTGTTCTCAGGATCATTGGGTGTCCCAGTGGTCGCACCCCCACCGATCATAAAATGAAGGCATATCCTAGCAATATGACGTCCCTTTATAGGATGGGAACATTTCACATTTACGACAATCTCATAGATTTACCTACATAGACTTAGAAAGTCTTCTAATATGAATGATACCTATTTCATATTCTCAGTCAGGAGTTGAGTTCTATAATTGAGGAAACTTAAATATGAAAATGCACTATGCACTAATGGTTGTTTATTAACATAAAATATGATTTCCTCATATTATACAGAGACCGCTATGATGTAATATGTTGTGTTGATGTATAGAAGGGTTTTATTTCACACTCTATGCACTGCAGTTTTCTTGTATTAACATTTCTAACATAGATTGATTGGCCTGCGTTGCCATCCTGTGGTAACTTTGAGAAAATACAATGTACTTTTGCTGTTGGCCATTGTAGTTATGTTTCAAATTCTGTTTCTTTGTTTTTTGTTTTTTTATTGTTAAAAGTTTTTGAGGTTAGAGTATGAATTAGGGAAGCTTCTTTTCAGGGTACTCACATAGAAAATTTTTCTAGGGAAGGCAAGAAAAAAAAGACAGCTTTCTGATATCAGAGACTTACAACACAGACATGAATACAAATGTTCTCTATTTCCTACTACCCTTTAAGTACAGTAGGAAGATCTGGATATTTACACGTGTTCTGAAACTTCTTCTTTATTAAATATCATCTGGAATATTCTGGTTTTAGCAAATAAATGAACAGGGCATATTTGTATATCCAGGGAGTAAACAATGAAGGTCCCTATCGAATTACAGCAAGTAGAGATCCTGAAAACCACGAGGAATTGATGTAGAAACTATATGGGAAAACTGTATAACTTTTCATTATGCAGACAATAACATTGATATGCTGAAACTGGAATACCTCTTTAACCCCTTCCCTCTTTGGCCACTTTTGACCTTCCTGACAGAGCCTCATTTTTCAAATCTGACATGTTCACTTTATGTGGTAATAACTCCGGAATGCTTTTACCTATCCAAGCGATTCTGAGATTGTTTTCTCGTGACACATTGGACTTTATGATACTGGCAAAATTTGCCCGATACATTCAGTATTTAATTGTGAAAAACACCAAAATTTAGCGAAAAATTGCAAAAATTAGCATTTTTCTCAATTTAAATGTATCTGCTTGTAAGACAGGCAGTTATACCACACAAAAATGTTGCTAACTAACATCCCCCATATGTCTACTTTAGATTGGCATCGTTTTTTGATCATCATTTTATTTTTCTAGGACGTTACAAGGCTTAGAACTTTAGCAGCAATTTCTCACATTTTCAAGAAAATTTCAAAATGCTATTTTTACAGGGGCCAGTTCAGTTGTGAAGCGGCTTTGAGGTCCTTAGATATTAGAAACCCCAAATAAGTCACCCCATTTTAAAAACTGCACCCCTCAAAGTATTCAAAACAGCATTTAGAAAGTTTCTTAACCCTTTAGACATTGCGCAGGAATTAAGGCAAAGTAGAGGTGAAATTTACAAAGTTCATTATTTTTTTCCAGAAATTCATTTTGAATCCATTTTTTTTGTACCACAGAATGTTTTACCCAAGAAATGCAACTCAATATTTATTGCCCAGGTTCTGCAGTTTTAGGAAATATCCCACATGTGGCTCTAGTGTGACACTGGACTGAAGCACCGGCCTCAGAAGCAAATGAGCACCTAGTGGATTTTGGGCCTCCTTTTTATTAAAATATATTTTAGGCACCATGTCAGCTTTGAACAGGTCTAGTGGAACTAAAACAGTGGAAACCCCCCAAAAGTGACCCCATTTGGGAAACTACACCCCTCAAGGAATTTATCTAGGGGTGTAGCAAGCATTTTGACCGGCCAGTTTTTTTGCAAAAATTTTTGGAACTAGGCCATGAAAATGAAAATCTACATTTTTTCAAATAAAATGTAGGTTTAGCAAATTTTTTTTCATTTCCAAAAGAACTAAAGTAGAAAAAGCACCACAACATTTGTAGAGCAATTTCTCCCGAGTAAAACAATACCCCACATGTGGTAATAAACGGTTGTTTGGACACACGGCAGGGCTTAGAAGGGAAAGAGCGCCATTTGGCTCTTGGAGCTCAAATTTAGCAGGAATGGTTTGCGGAGGCCATGTCACATTTGCAAAGCCCCTGAGGTGACAAAACAGTGGAAACCCCCAACAAGTGACCCCATTTTGGAAACTATACCCCTTGAGGAAATTATCTAGGGATATAGTGAGCATTTTGACCCCACAGGTTTTTTGCAGAAATTTTTGCAAGTAGGCTGTGAAAATGAAAATCTACATTTTTTCAAATAAAATGTAGGTTTAGCTAATTTTTTTTCATTTCCACAAGGACTAAAGGAAAAAAAGCACCATAAAATTTGTAGAGAAATTTCTCCCGAGTAAAACAATACCCCACATGTGGTAATAAACGGCTGGTTGGACACACGGCGAGGCTGAGAAGGGAAAGAGCGCCATTTGGCTTTTGGAACTTAAATTTAGCAGGAATGGTTTGCGGAGGCCATGTCACATTTGCAAAGCTCCTGAGGGGACAAAACAGTGGAAACCCCCAACAAGTGACCCCATTTTGGAAACTATACCCCATGAGGAAATTAGGGGTACAGTGAGCAGTTTGACCCCACAGGTGTTTTACAGAACTTATTGTAAGTAGGCCGTAAAAATGAAAATCTACATTTTTTCAAAGAAAATGTAGGTTTAGGTATTTTTTTTTCATTTCCACAAGGACTGAAGGAGAAAAAGCACCGCAACATTTGTAAAGCAACTTCTCCCGAGTAAAACAATACCCCACATGTGGTCACAAACATCTGTTTGGACACACAGTAGGGCTCAGAATGGAAGGAGCACCATTTGGATTTTGGAATGGTTTCTGGGTGTCATGTCATATTTGCTTAGCCCCTGTAGTACTAGTACAGTGGAAACACCCCAAAAGTGACTCCATTTGGGAAACTGCACCCCCTGAGGAATCATCTAGGGGTATAGTGAAAATTTTGATCCCAAAGGTTTTTTGCTGAATTAATTAGAATTAAGCCATGAAAATGAAAAATATTTTTTTTTTCCAACAAGATGTAGTTTTAGATACACATTTTTAATTTTTACAAGGAATAGAGAAGAAAAAGCCCCCCAACATTTGTAAAGTAATTTCTCCCAAGTACAGTAACACCCCATATGTGGTTATAATCAGCTGTTTACGTATATGGGAGCATTCAGAAGAAAAGGAGCGGTATTTATCTTTTGGAGCGTAGATTTTGCTGGAATGGTTTGCGGACGCCATGTTGCATTTGCAAAACCCCTGATGTACCAAACAAAAAAGTGACCCCGTTTTAGAAACTACACCCCAAAAGGCATTTATCAAGGGGTGTAGTGAGAATTTAGACTCCACAGGTGTTTTGCAGAAATTAATACGCAGTGGATTGTGCAAAGTGAAAATTGCAGTTTCTCCACTGATCTGCCCATTCACCGCACAAGATGTTGTGCCCCTAGAGAATCTTACCCCATAAATTGTTAAGCGGGTTCTCCCGGGTATGGTAATGCCTTACTTGTGGCCATAAATTGCTGTTTGGGCACACTGTAGGGCTAGAAGGGAAAGACCGCCATTTTGAGCATGGATTTTGCTTGGTAATAGTTCTGTTTGGGGTTTTGCTGGTATTTCAGTTTATAATGTGGTGGCATATGTAATCTGTGCGGAGAACATCAGGGTATATGTAATCTGTGCGGAGTATATCAGGGGTATATGTAATCTGTGCGGAGTATATCAGGGGTATATGTAATCTGTGCGGAGTACATCAGGGCATAATAAGAGGGTATAATAATGGGGTAAATAATACAATTATCCATAGATGTGTGTTACGCTGTGAAGCGATCCGTTATGCACAGGCCGGTGTCACACTGATAAACGGTTTTCTTTCTTATCCCCCTTCAGTAACGCTCTGCACCTTTTGGGGACTTTTTCTCCTTCGTAGTTTGGGAAATATTGCTGGGAAAGTTTTGCGCTGCTATAATACGGGCGCCCTCGCTTCCAGCGAATGTGCTGTGTCCATTCCCTTTCCTAGTTCCTAAATCCTGGGGCCCTGAAACTGAAGGAATGTTCCCCTCCGGCCTGCGTATTGAGATGTTTTTTCATCACCGCATTACTAGTGCCGTAACTTTTTTATTTTTCAGTTGATTGAGCGGTGTGCGGGCTTGTTTTTTGCGAGACGGGCTGTAGATTTTATTGGTACCGTTTTGGAACACATACGACTTTTTGATCACTTTTTATTTCATTTTTTGGTAAAGGAAATTACCAAAAACAAGCAATTCTGGAATAGTTTTTTATTGGGTTTTTTTCGGCATCCACAGTGCGCCCTAAATTACATGTTAGCTTTATTCTGCGGGTCGATACGATTACGGCGATACCAAATTTATATAGTTTTTTTTATGTATTGCGGCTTTTGCACAATAAAATCACTTTTTTTATAAAATCATTTGTTTTCTGTGTCGCCATATTCTAAGACCCATAACTTTTTTATTTTTGCGTGCACAAAGCGGTGTCAGGGATTATTTTTTGCGGGACGGATTGTAGTTTTTATTAGTACTATTTTGGAGTAAATGTGACTTTTTGATCACTTTTTATAGCATTTTTTGGAAGGAGATGTGACCTAAAAACAAAGATTCTGGCGCTGTTTTTCAAGTTTTTTTTTACCGCATTCACCGTGCGGGATAAATTACATAATAGTTTTGTAGTTTGGGTCGTTACGGACGCGGCGATACCAATTATGTATAGTTTTTTTGATTTTTACGTTTTTTCCCATAATAAAAGACTTACTATGGGAAAAAAGTCAGTTTAGCTTTATCTTTATTTGAAATGTGTGTGTTTTTATTGTTTTACCACATTTTTATTTACTTTTTTTTACTTTTTTTACTTGTCCCACTAGGGGACATGAGGGCCTGATGCCCCGATCGCTACTCTAATACACTGCACTACATACGTAGTGCAGTGTATTAGCGCTGTCAGTTATTCACTGACAGCAAGCCTATGAGGACTCGCCGCAGGCGGGTCCTCATCGGCTCCCGTACAAGGCAGACTCGGACGCCATTTTCTGGCGTCCGATTGCCACAGCAACCCAGCGATTGCGTCATTGGGTTGCCGATCGGGTGAAAACCGTTTGAGCGCAGCATCTGAGGGGTTAATCTGCCGGATCGGAGAATAGCTCCGGTCCTGGCAGTTACAGGAGGGTGCCAGCTGTATAATACAGCTGTCACCCCGCGGTGATGGTGCGGGCTCTGCTTCTGAGCCCGCACCATCACTGCGCCGTACATATACGGCGCATTGCGGGAAGCACCTCCCGACAGCGCCGTATATATACGGCGGATGTCGGGAAGGGGTTAAAAGGGTTTTCCAGCCCCTAATAATAATAATAATAATCTTTATTTATGTAGCGCCAACATATTCCACAGCACTTTACAATTCAGGGGGTACATTGTACAGTCAAGCTCAGACATTACATAGTGACAAAACTAAATTACAATTCAAACAATGACTGAGGACCCTGCTCGCAAGAGCTTACAATCTATGAGGATTTACCTTACAAAAGGTAAAAAATGCTTGTTAAAGGGAATGTGTTGCCAGCAAAACATGTTTTGTTTTTTTAGTTAAACAATTAGTGTGTAGGTGATTAAACATTGTTCTAATTTTTTTTATTTTTTCCACGAGTCAGGAAATATTATAAATTGGATTCAATTTATAATATTTCCCAGCACTGGTCACTAGATGGAGCAATTCCCAAAATTGCAGCATTGCATGTGGTAAAGCATCCACATTGCTTTATGCTGCAAAATTGGGAAAAAATCCCTCGCTCTAGTGAGCTCTCAGAATCCCCCCCTCCTTTATCCTGGCTAGTGCCGGGAGAAACGAGGGGTTTGAACGGTCTAACCTCCTACACTGTGTGTCGCCATTTTTTGAGCTAACACACAGTGTAGAAGGTTTACATACAGTAGTAAAACACACTGAAACACGCACATACATAGAAATCACTTACCTGCTACAGTCGCCGCCGCTCCCTCCGGTCCGTCCGCTCCGTCTGCTGCCGCTGCTCCATGTGCACAAGTCCGGAAGCCGCGACCGGAAGTAGTAATCTTACTGCCCGGCCGCGACTTCCGGTCCACAGGAAAATGGCACCGGACGGCGCGCATTTCAAATCGGACTGTGTGGGAGCGGCGCATGCGCCGTTCCCACACACACGGCGTACACCAAAGTGGATGGAACGGGCCCCGTTCGCAGTCCCTATGGGACTGGAGCTGCCGTATTCCATGTCTGTATGTGTCGTTAATCGACACATACAGAAATGGAAAAAAAATGTCAGCCCCCATAGGGAAGAAAAAGTGTAAAAATAGAAAAAAGTAACACACAAACACACAAATAAATATAAACGTTTTTAATAAAACCCTAACATAAAACTGATATAAAAAAAAATATTTTGGTGACACTGTTCCTTTAAGTGCAATGGTCCAGCCATCTTTTATACATATGGGGTAGTATACATAAAGCTGCATGAGCCGGTCATCAGTCAGTGTCCGTGTATGATAGACATGAAGTGTATTGGGGTGCAAGGAGTGTGGGGGATACTGCTGAATGAAGGAGCCTCATGACTAATGTAAAAGGGGGGCCAGGGAAAGGAGTCAGATTATGGAATGTTATAGGCCTGTCTAAATAAATGTGTTTTCAGGGCAGGTCTAAAATTGTGGAAATTGGGAATTAATCTGATTGTCTGGGGTAGCGCATTGCAGAGGACTGGTGCAGCACGAGAAAAATCTTGGAGACGGTAATGGGAGGTTCGGATTACGGCGGATGTTAATCTGAGGCCGTTGGCAGAACGTAGAGCATGAGTAGGGTGGTAGACAGAGATGAGGGAGGAGATGTAAGGTGGTGCAGCACTGTGGAGAGCTTTGTGGGTGAGAATAATAAGTTTGATTTTAATTCTAAATGGTATGGGCAACCAGCGCAGTGACTGGCAGAGGGTAGAGGCGTTGGTGTAGCGGTTGGTCAGAAAGATGAGCCCGGCTGCTGAATTAACCCCTTCCCGCCTCAGCCACTTTAGGACCAAATGACAGAGCCTCATTTTTAAAATCTGACATGTGTCACTTTATGTGGTAATAACTCTGGAATGCTTTTGCCTATCCAAGCGATTCTGAGATTGTTTTCTCGTGACATATTGTACTTTATGTTAGTGAAAAAATGTGGTCGATAAATTCAATATTTTTTTGTGAAAAACACCAACATTTTTAGAAAATTTGCAACACATACACAAACAAACGCACACACACAAACATATACACACAAACATATACACAAACACACCCATATATACACAAACCCACCCATATATACACAAACCCACCCATATATACACAAACACACACACAAACACACACATATACAAAAACACACACAAACATATACACATATGCACAAACACACCCATATATACACAAACACACACACATAAACACACAAACACACACACATATACACAAACACACACATATACACACAAACATATACACAAACACATGTACACAAACACACCCATATATACACAAACACACACACACAGAAACACACATACACAAACACACACATACAAAAACACACACACACACACAAACATATACACACAAACATATACACAAACACACCCATATATACACAAACACA